>NC_053025.1:395550513-395785959 GCF_003073215.2 Triticum urartu
ACGCAATTGGAGACACGGATGTTTTTCCCGTGGTTCGGATAGGTGGTGCTATCCTACATCCATGTTGATGGAGACTTCAACCCACAAAGGGTAACGGTTGCGCGAGTCCACACAGGGCTCCACCCACAAAGGGTAATGGTTGCGCGAGTCCACACAGGGCTCCACCCACAAAGGGTCCACGAAGAAGCAACCACCCACAAAGGGTCCACGAAGAAGCAACCTTGTCTATCCCACCATGGCCATCGCCCACACAGGACTTGCCTCACTAGCGGTAGATCTTCACGAAAGTAGGCGATCTCCTTGCCCTTAAAAACTCCTTGGTTCAACTCCACAATCTTGTCGGAGGCTCCCAAGTGACACCTAGCCAATCTAGGAGACACCACTCTCCAAGAAGTAACAAATGGTGTGTAGGTAATGAACTCCTTGCTCTTGTGCTTCAAATGATAGTCTCCCCAACACTCAACTCTCTCTCATAGGATTTGGATTTGGTGGAAAGAAGATTTGAGTGGAAAGCAACTTGGGAAGGCTAGAGATCAAGATTCATATGGTAGGAATGGAATATCTTGGTCTCAACACATGAGTAGGTGGTTCTCTCTCAGAACATATGAGTTGGAATGGTGTATGTGTTCTGATGGCTCTCTCTTCGAATGAAGAGGAGGTGGAGGGGTATATATAGCCTCCACACAAAATCCAACCGTTACACAGTTTTCCAATCTCGGTGGGACCGAATCAACAAACTCGGTCGGACCGAAAATGTAAACCTAGTGACCGTTAGAGATTTTCAGTGGGACTGACATGCAACTCGGTAGGACCGATATGGTTAGGGTTTGGGCATAACGTAATCTAGGTGAGACCGATTACACAAACTCGGTGAGACCGAATTTGGTAATTAGCTAACCAGAGAGTTGGTCAGGCAAACTCGGTGGGACCGATTTGCTCTTTCGGTGAGACCGAAAAGTTACAAAGGGGAAACACCGAATTTACATTGCAATCTCGGTGGGACCGATTCGCTCTTTTGGTGAGACCGAAAAGTTACGAAAGGGAAACAGAGAGTTTGCAATCCCATCTCGGTGAGACCGAGATCCCTATCGGTAGAACCGAATTGCTAGGGTTTGGCAGTGGCTAATGACAAGTGAAACTCGGTGGCGCCGGATAGGAAGAATCGGTAGGACCGAGTTTGGCTTAGGGTTTAGGTCATATGTGGATATGGGAAAGTAGTTGAGGGTTTTTGGAGCATATCACTAAGCACATGAAGCAAGAGGCTCATTATGCAACACCTCATCCCTCCTTGATAGTATTGGCTTTTCCTAAAGACTCAATGTGATCTTGGATCACTAAAATATAAAATGAAGAGTCTTGAGCTTTTGAGCTTGAGCCAATCCTTTTTCCTTAGCATTTTGAGGGTTCCACTTTCACATCCATGCCATGCCAATCATTGAGCTTTCCTGAAATAATCATCTTGGAATAGCATTATCTCAATGAGCTATATGTTGTTATGAATTACCAAAACCACCTAGGGATAGTTGAACTTTCAGTATCATATACTATATATATAGTATCATGCATATGATACCAGTGTATGATACTACGTACGTACCTTCATAGTGCATATATAGTATCATAGAGTAGTACTACCTTCCTCTGTAAACTAATATATAAGAGCGTTTAGATTACTAAAATAGTGACCTAAACGCTCTTATATTAGTTTATGGAGGGAGTATATATCATAGATCACCCTATTTATGGCCATGCATGACACAAAGTAGTACGGTGTAGACGTATGATCAGTGGGTTTTGGGTTCTGGCCAATCAGAAAGCACGACTCAGATCGTGGGCGGGGTGGCGGGGTTTGGTCAGCACACGACTTTCATCAACGAACCGTGTGCTATTCGCAAACCAAATTGCATATATTTGTTCACACATACTGTAGTGAGATCAATTGAGTGTGCTACCTCTATGATATAATAATAATAATAATAATAATAATAACAAAAACCAGTTCATATTCATTGCCTGAGCTGACAACATATCAAGGCCAACATATTAACGGTTCTTACATCAACAGAAAACCGGGCATAACTCACAAATTCAGTACACGCAATAGTTCTAAAAACGACTTAAGTTGCAGGGTAGGCATAAAGACTAGTCTTACAGCTTAATTCCCATGTACATGTGGTAACTGGGATAATTAAGTTAACCCCGAATGAACTTGGTTTTTTTGATGATTTTACGCTACTCTATTACACGGGTGCGTGATCCCTTGGCTAGCAACTCATCAAATTCATCGTACTTGTCCTAATCGGCAACATCGTCGACACCCAGTACCCTTCTCTTCCCATGCATCGCTAAATGGTCGTTCTTATGAAAGGGGTCTTCCACAAAGAAAATCTGGGTAGCATCTCTGGCAAGAATGAATGGGTCCGCGTGATATGCCATCGTTGTCCTGTTAACACAGGTCTTCCTGTACTCATCAATCCTTACCCGACCAGGAGGGATCCATGCGCACCTAAATAATGCCACCTTAACTTTCACATAGTCAAGCTCCTAAATCTCTTTGATGGTTCCACAGTATACCCTTTCATCAGCTTCATTTATAGCCATGCATTCTATTCGAACATAGCTATTCTGATGCGAGGTCTTCTTATCACGTTCCTCAGTTTAGAACGTGTATCCATTTATGTCATATGCTTGGTACGTCAGCACCGTAGGTGATGGGTTTTGTGCCAATCACGTAGCAATGTCATCGATTATGCCAACCACGTAGCTTTTGTGCCAACCACGTAGAACTGGCTTGTTAAGCAGTATTCTCTGGGTGCAGCCATTTGCGCGCCAACAAGGACTGGCTTACCTTTTAGCCTTCACTCGTGGCGAGAGAGGGGCAAACCTATAGGTCTTTGTTTCATGTATACGGTGCAGAACTCAACCACCTGCTCCGCGGTATAACCTTGTAGGATGCTTGCCTCTGGATGGTTTCGGTTCCGATAAAAGCGCTTCAGTATTCCCATGAACCGCTCGAAGGGGTACATGTTGTGAAGAAACGCAGGACCCTAATACTTTATCTTGTCGACAAGGTGCACAGTGAGATGGACCATGACATCAAAGAATGAATGGTGGGAAAAACATCTCTAGGTTGGACAATATTCTTGCAATATCATCTTGCATATGATCCAACTCTTTAGGATCTACAACTTTCTGCCATAGTTGGTTGAAGAAATCATAGAGGTCAATGAGTGTGTTTCTTATATCTTTGTCCATCAGATTCCTAATGGCCACCGGGAGGATTTGTGTCAACATTACGTGGCAATCATGTGACTTCATGTGCCCCAACTTCATTTTACCTGAGCTCACATCCACGAGACTTCTGATGTTTGCGCAGTAGGAAGAGGGTGTCTTAACTGACAACAAATAGGTGAAGAACTGTGTTGCTTCTTTTGTACTAAAACTGTAACTCTAGCGAGCTTTGATGAATTTTTCATCATCTTCTACTTCACTCTTGCGTTGTGATTGATCAGCAAGCATATCGAGCCGTGAACCGTCACCATCCTTTCTTTTACCTTTAATCTTGAGCAGAGTACCAAGGATGCTTTCACATACGTTCTTCTCTACGTGCATGACATTGATGCAGTGACGTACACGTAGAATATCCCAGTAAGGTAATTTCCAGAACACCGATTTCTTCTTAAACACTTGATCCTTAGGTGTTAGTTTCATTGTCAAAGGGTGGTTCTTGCCGAGCGCAAAATTAATTTTCTAGCCATGTTGTGTACCACCTCCCCTTCATAGGGTCTTGGGCCCGCACCTGCCTCTGCCGTACCATCAAATTCAGCTTTCATCTTTCGGTATGGGTGATTTTTCCGTAAGAACCTACGATGACGCAAATACACTATTTTGCACGAGTTGGGAAGTCTTCTGCTAGTTGTCCTATCCATGCATGTGACACACCCTACATCTACCCTTGTTTTCTGCCTTGATGTGTTGCCTAATGCCGACATATCTTGAATGGTGTGCACTAGCATCGCATGTAGATCAAAAATCTCCTTTCTATAAGCATCATAACATTTTACAGCAGGCGCATCTATCCATACTGTCAGCAGTTCTTCTACCAGTAGCTGAAAGTAAATGTCGATGTCATTTCCTGGTTGCTTCTGGCCTTGGATAATCATTGACATCATAATGCATTTTTTCTTCATACACAACCAAGGAGCTAGGTTATATATGCACAGAAGCACTGGCCATGTTCTGAGATTGGTGCTCATATCGCCAAAAGGATTCATCCCGTCAATACACTCCCCGAGCCTTATACTTCTAGGATCCTTGGCAAATTTTTCAAACTTTTTGTCGATTAATTCCCACTGAGCCCCATCTTTTGGGTGCCTCATAAACCTATCCTCAATTCGCTCATCATGATGCCACCGCAACCGCTTTGCCTCTCTAGGGTTTGCAAACAAACGCCTCAACCTTGGAATTAAAGGTAAGTACCAAACAACCTTGAACGTGATTCCTGTCTTGATCTCATCGTCCAATTTGTACTTGTCCTTTGCTCTCATGCGCTTGTATCGTGCATGCTTGCATGTGGGACATGCACGAAAATCTTTGTACTCACCACGGTACAATATACAATCATTCACACAAGTGTGTATCTTCTGTACTTCAAGTTTCAATGGAAAAACAATTTTCTTCGCTTCATTTGTGCTTCTGGGGAGCACATTATCTTCCGTAAGAATTTCTTTCAAAAGACCTAACATCTCTGTGAAGCCCTTGTTTGATAGACCGTTTGCTGCTTTAAATCTGAGAAGCGCCAGGGTGGCAGTCAACCTGGAATATTTCTTTTTGCAACCTGGATACAATTATTTCTTGGAGTCCGCATCAATGGTTGGAAGATCCATGTACCCAATCATATCCTTTTCTGGGCCCTCAGAATCTGCAATCATAGCAGCAAAATCTGGCATATCAAGATCGTCGTCATCTGCGTTGACGTCTTGGTTTTCCAGTGGGCGTTTCGTCTTTCCGGTGTTCCATTGGTAGCTTGACACCTTTGCCCCGATGTTACATTCAACATACATGTGACACTGATCGGGGTTTGGCATCTCGCTGCCCTGGGTATCTTCATCCATGACCACCTGTTCACCGTGTCTGGTCCAACGTGTATATCCATCCATGAATCCCCAAGAGACTAAGTGCATCTAGACATCTGCAACTTCATGTGACTCTGTATTGGCACAATCAGTACATGGACACAGGATGTAATCTGCATCACCAATTCTCCTCTTTGCACTTTCAGCCAAATTCATGAACTCTGTCACGCCATTGATAAAATCAGCGGTTTTCCGATTCTTCATCCATCGACATCGTTCCATCTGCAGCACACGAATGGTAATTAAAAACAAAACAACAACATTATATTAATACACGGATTAACTACTGCCCAAAGATGCATGCATAAATCACAAGGTTTATTTATTAATTACTGAGGGCGCTCCATGTTGTTATCCAGATGTGCAATGACAAAAATTAATGGCCAGTCAATTTACACGTAGAGTACTAGTTACAACACTACACTTAGGAATTGAATACCTTAATTTAGCCACTCACGAAAATAATACCTTAATTAATTAGCCGTGTGGCGACCTCCACCCAGCAGACAGACAAGCGCGATGCGGCGGCACTATCGCCCAAAGTTTGACCTCCACTATCCTGCCATCGACTGCGATGGATGTGCTCAAATCACGCCACCGCCGACCTCGATGGTTGAGCTCATCCTATCTCCCACCGCAGACCGAGGATTGACCTCCTATGACGCCGCCACCGCCCATCGACCGAGGATTGACCTCTTCTCCGGTAGCCGATGACTAGGCCGCCGCCACCATCTCTATATGCAGAGCGGCTATTTTTTTATGGATATCCGCGAAGCGGCTATTTACACGGTATCTCAACATAACTCAATTATATGGACAGGGTAGTACATCAAATATGGTTATGTAACGGTAACCATGTCTAACCTACGTTGTCTTCTCACACGGTTTGGTGCGGAAATCGTGTGTGACGTTGTAATACCGAACACAAACGACATGTACAAACAGTGTACCGTATACAACATATATATACTGCCATTAGTAGTTCCCGACCGTTAGCTTATCTCCATAGTTTCCCCATTTCCCCCAAATCCCTACATAGCCTCCAAATTCCCTCACGTGGCGCTGACATTGGGGGAATGTGGATGAGTGGTACTGATGGTTTCGGTGCGGCTGCTCCTGCTCCTATCGCCCCCACGACGGCGGTCGCTGCCGACCACTTGCCTAAGGTCATCCGAAGGCAGGTGTACTACGGATCCGAATCATCCTGTCAGGTTCCAATCTATCCCGATCTTTTTAGCATGATCAAAGTATAGCTCCTTGCTGAATCCGTCCTGAATGACCCCCCCAGGAAAGCGATCTACCGCCGGATCCGGAGCTTGACTCCAGACTCCCGCAACACGAGTTCGATTCCGAATTTTGCGCCACCGAAGAGTACTAAAATCTGAGTTGTGTGCACGGGCACACTCCCGTTCGACGTGTATGCATGGAGGGATTCGACAATGGCAGGCAGGTTCTCAGTTGCCCCTTAGAGGTTAGTGCTAATTAAGTTCATCTTTTTACTTCACTTAATGCCATCGCTCATCCATAATACTATTTAACATTGGCAGGGATATGAGGCTTGTGCCTTTGTTAACTAGCTGTATGAAGAATGGCATGGTAGGGCTCAGAGTGTTATCACCAAGCTCGCAAAAGATAACGTAAAGCTGAAGAAGAAACTGGCTGATCTGGAATGTACAATCAGTAAGATGAAACAAGAAAGAATCAATCACAGGCAACCGATGAAAGCAAGAGACAAGAAGGAACTAGCATGTGTAGTTGTGGTTGTCACATTAGCCATGTTCTATGCACTGTTTGCAATGATGATTAGGGGTTTTGTTTGACAGTATTGCTAAAGCACATCTAGATGTGCTCGAAGTAATGCACATCTAGGTCCTATGCCGTTACGCGAAGATTCGTGCAGATACTTTTCTTTGTCTTTTTCCTTTTCCTTTCTAGTTTTATTATTATTGGTTTTATCAATAAGAAGAGATCAATGTATTGATTGCCAACTATCCTACTCCGTTTGTACCGGTACCGGTGCATAATCGCAAAACTCATTCCTCATTTTTGTCCTGAAAAAGGAAACCAGCCAAATAGCCAATAGGGGTCCTGCGCAACCCTGGGAATTTGGAGCGTCTGGGTACAAATAATTGCGGTTGATTATATTAGCGGTTAGATAATACGTCAACCCCCGCTTCAATTCCCCCCCCCCCCTTCGCGCAAGAAAACCCCACCGCTTCAATTGGCAGTTCCTCTTCTCTGCATAACCCGCACGCTTAAGTGTCCACCATCTTCATCGTCCCCGGCAGGCCACACTACACACTGGCACACACTCTGCAGCCATGTCGAGCAACAGCGAGGACGACAGTTTGGCCAGCAGTCTGGAGCCCGATGATAGGTCAATATCGGAATCATCCCGCTTGTCTTCCATGAGTCGGGCGCCGAGCCCTGACCTTGATTATATCTGGTTCATGGAAGGGATGCCACCTCCGGAGTCGTCAGACAACAAGCAGATGGACGAGGAGCCGTCGGAGGACGAAGAAGAGGACGACAATGATAATGAGGAGGAATGGTTGAACAAGGAGGAGGAGGACGATGACAGCAACAACGATGACGACGGCGGCGGCGATGAAAAGCCAATGGTCAGCGGCAAGAAGTGTCGTCGCCAAGACTGTCGGGGGTTGGGTGCGACATATGCCAAAGGATGGCTTATCATGGTGGGAGCGAGTAGAACGTCGCCGGTGCCTGGAAACGGGATAAGGCGAAGGCATGCACGCCGGCGAATCTTACCCAGCTTTTGGGCTCTCCGTGGAGATAATACCCCTAATGCTGCTCTGCGGGGTCTCCGCATGATCACTATGGCAAAGTGTGTACACGGTTGCTCCTTGAGCTGTTTCCTGGAGGTAGGAGAAGACAAGGCTAGCTCTCTCCTTCCTATATGATCTGGTCTAGTGCTAATGGATTCCAACCCTTTGCATGGGTGCCCTGGGGGGTTTATATAGGCCTACCCCCCAGGGGTACAATGGTAATCCGGTTGGACACAGGCCCAGCCGTCAGTCTCTCTGGCCGTCGTCTTATCCGCCGACTCAGACGGCGGGCCCCGCCGACTGGCTTGGTACGGAGCCGACAGGCCGCGTCCGCCACGGCCGGGTCTTGCCGGCTGTAGATTACTGTAGTCGTGCCTCTAATGACGCGGGCTCGGTCATGGGGTTGTGGCGACAGCTCCGCCGTCTGGCGGGCGATCACTGTGGCCACTCCCTGTCGCGTCTGGTTAATGGCGCGTGGGGCCCGTGGGAGGGGCCGGCCGACTCCTGGGGGCCGACTCCCAACTGGGCCGACTGGTGGCGCTCTCGCCATCTTCCGTACGCCCACCGACTGGTGGGACCCCTCGTCCCTGGGTCATACCGGCAGGCCGTCGTGGGCATAGGACTCCGCCCACTGGGGCTGACGTCAGGGCCGGCATGGCAACAGTGTCGCGCCGGGCAGAGATCTCGGTTGGTACGGCGTACTGTGGCCACGCCTGCCCTTGGAAAAGGGTGGGAGTGGACCTTACTGTGGCCACTCCCCGTCTCGTCCCTCTTTATGAGGGCATGGGGGTTGTTGGCATCGCGGGCCGACTCCCCATGCCCGGCTTCTCTGGAAGTCGCCAGTCAGGACTTGGCTCATCCTGAAGTCGTCCTCGGGACTCGGCCGCGAGTGGGCAGTCGGCTGCCTGGCAGCCGACTCTCAGAAGGTGGCTCTTCGTCCTGGGGTCTTGAGGGGTGTAGCCTGCCCCGATGTCTTGAAAGGTTCTGGGCCTGGGTTAGCCTACCCGTGGCCCATTACTCCGACTGTAGTCCCCGAATCTGGTGAGGCACCAAGGGCGATATGTCGAGGAGCCTCAACAGTTTCTTCTTTCCGACGGATGGATCTGGGCCTCGCTAGCCATCTTCTGTCAAGCCGACTAGTTGGAGCCAGACTTTCTTAAGGCCGACTTGCCCCTAAAAAAGTTTGAACGTCGCGGCGGAGTCCAGGCGGTCTGCCCACCCACGCGCGCGATGGGACAGGCCTACAGGCGTGGCCCGCCACTACCGCGCCTCGGCATGTGAGCGGATCCGTTGTGGCCATGCGGACGGTTGGGGTTCCCGCACGGTTATTGCACGCAGTAACTTCATGTGGTAAATCGTGGGGGTCGTGGGGTCCTGGGCGCAGTTAATCTGACAACTGCCCCCTTGGCTTCTCAGCCCACGAGCCTACAAGTAGGCGGGGGGAGGGGGCGGCGAAGCACGCGCGCCCATCCTCCCTACTCCTTTTCGCTCCTTCTTGCTTCTTCTTCCTCTCGCCACTGCTGCTCCGAACCACGCCGTGCCCGCAGCGATGAGCTCTTCCTCCGCCACCGTGCCTCCTGTTGTGCGCTCCGGAGTGTGGGACGGCTCCGAGGTCGATGACGACGACGTCGAGATCCTCCGCAAGACATGGCGGCTGCCCGGCAGGGGCTTAGTGCGGGTCTGCCTCGCACCGGAGGGGGAAATATCGCTAGCGCCGAAGGAGGGCGAGCGGGTCATATTCCGCTCGCACCTTATGTGCGGCCTGGGGCTGCCGGCGAGCGGCTTCTTCTGCTCCTTCTTGGAGTTCCACGGGCTCCAGCCGCACCACCTTACTCCGAACATGGTGGTGCTGCTGGCTGCCTTCGCCACCCTGTGCGAAGGCTTCCTCGGCATTCTCCCCACCATCGAGCTCTGGGGTGAGTTCTTCCAGTCCAAGCTTGGCAGACACGTCGCCGGCGTGCCGGCCTAGTGCGGTGCGTTTATCACGATGCGGAGATCAGTGGCCGACAATCCGTTTCCCACAATCGCGCTAATTAAGTCGGTGAAGATGTGGCAGCGGTCCTACTTTTATGTGAAGAACGTCGCCCCAGAAGGCGACTGGGTCAATCTGCCGGCTTATGAAGCCGTCGCGCCGGCTGGAAGGCTCCCCAGCTGGTCACACCGAGCCAGGTCGTTGTCTCCTGCTGGCGCCGCCGCCGTCACGTGACTCCGAGTGCTGATGCAGTTGGAGGGCTTGACCGGGGCCAACTTGCTGGCCGCCTTTGTGGCGCGCCGAGTCCTCCCACTCCAAGGCCGACCTCACTTGATCTGCCAGATGAGCGGTCATCAGGACCCGAGTCGGATGTGCTCCAAGGACATGCCTCACGCAGAGGTGGCGGACACGGTGAACTACATCGCGAACTGCGGTCTCACGGTGGATTGGCGGTTCGGCAAGGAGCCGTACTCACGTGCCAACCCCCCGCCTATTGTAAGTCGTCTTCCTTCTTCTTCTGTTTCTTTCGTTGCCGAGTCCGACTTGTCCAGTGTGACCTTTTTTTTGTTTTTGAATCAGAACCCTCTCGTCCATCCTTAAGCCGGCACCACGGGGCCAGCTTGTCAGTTTGTCCCCGATCGGGCGGAGAGCGATGTCGACGATCCTGACTTGGGGGCGGCGGCCATGGAGGCCGACGCCGACGGAGGAGGAGGAGAAGCAGGCGGCTTCAGGCCAACGGCCACTTTAGCCGACTGGCCTGATGACGATGCTAAGGGGGAAGTCACCCGCGTCACCAGCCAAAGGCTGGCCAGCCAAGCGCGAGTTCCTCCGCCGTCTTGGACGCTCAAGGCGGCGCGAAGAAGCACTGGGCCGGGCCGAGTACACTTGGTGGCCGGTCGAAGAAGTTTAAGGGAGCGACCGCCACGACCAAGCGGGAAGAGGCGGCCGCGAAAGCCAACCGCTTCCGCAAGGAAGTGAAGAAGCCGCCACTGGTCTCTGCGTAAGCGCCTCCGTCCCTTATCTTTATTTTCTCTTTGTTCAGCTTGTCTGAGTCTTTCATATGCTTCCCTCGCTTCAGGGCTCCCCTCACTCTTGAGAGGGTTGCCGCTGCCTCCGTTATGGGGTCGGCGGAGACGTCTGCCACTACTCGGCGGATTGACCCCGTCGCCGACCTCCGAGAGGCGACGGAGCGGAACGTGCAGGAGAAGCGCGAGGAGGAAGAGGCCGCGCGCCTGAAGAAAGCAGAGGCCGAGAAGGCAGAGGCCTCCGCCCTGAAAAAGCTGGAGGAGGCCGAGGCCGCCGTCGCGGCAAGGCGGCAGGCTAAGGAAGTCGTGCACCGGCAGTCGGCGGTGTTCGTCACCCCTTTGAACTCTGCGCCGCCACCCCAGGAGTTCACGGGGCAGTCAGGGGAAGCCGGCGGCGAGTTCCCAATCATGGAGAGGGGTGGCGGCGATGCCTCCATGCCGGACGCGGTCGTGCCGCCACCGCCGCCCCCGCCGCCGTCTAGGAGCACGCAAGGCAAACAGCCAGCGGACCCGCCCTTGCCGCCGACTGAAGACGAGGCCGTGGCAAGGCTACTCCTTCAAGTTGGCTCACCAACGCGCCGCCGTCTTGAGAAGGCGACTTCGGCGCCATGCCCCTTGAAGACCGGCACCGCTAGCTCGACGATCCCAGACGCCGAAGCAACGAGCGCCGCGCCCATTGGGTGGGTGCAAGGAGGCGGCACGGGCCCGCTGAACCAGGCGCTTATGGATGTCCAGACAAAGCTGCGAGCTGAGAGCGACGCTATCCAAAACTGCACCAAGGCGCACCTGGCGTCGTGGGCAGCCATCCGAGTATGCTTTCTCCTTTGTCTTTGTTTTCTTGTTCCCCTCTGTGGGGGCGCGCCAGAGCACCCACTGGGTGTAGTCCCCGAGTTTCGGGCCGGCTGCTGAGCAGGCGGCCCCGAACGCCAATTGGCGAGTTCTGGGTACTAACTTTTGTCTGAAATACTTGTCGCAGGACTATCACAACCTCTGTGTCACCGCCTTCAACCGCAATGTTGAAGAGCTAGGCAAGCGGACCGCTGACTTGTCAGAGAGCCGGAGTGAGTCCTTTTTCTTTGCGGGGGCACGCTGGTGCACCCGCGGGCTGTAGTCCCCGAGATTCGGGCCGACTGCTGAGCAGTCGGGCCGGATCTCCCCGGCGACCTTCTTTGTTGATGACTTAACGCCTTCTTTCTTCTTTCTCTTCAGAGGCCAACGCCACTCTTCAACAGCAGCTGAGCGAAGCCAACACCGCGTTGCGCGCCAAGGGGGAGGAGTGCAGCAAGCTCGCCGCAGAGCGTGATCTGCTGGCCGCACAATTGGCAGAGCAGAAGGAGTTGCTTAAGAAGACGTAGAAGGAGGTGGAAGAAGAGGAGGCCGCCCTCCTGGCCGAGTTCGCGAGCGAGCGCTCCTCCTGGACTGACAAGGAGGCAATGCTGGCCTCCGGCTTCCACGAGATCGAGGACCTCGTCGACGGTGAGCTTCTTTGCTTTTCTTCTTCGAGCCGCCGACTATAGGTTGAGCCAACTCCTGGTTTTTTGACTTGTTCTTCATTCTTTTCGTCTTGGCAGACTTCTTCCCCGGCCACTCGCAGGCCACCAATCAAGCTATTGAGGCTGATCGCGAGGAGCGGAGGGCGGATGGCGCGGAGATCGCCGCCGATGCCCCCCAGACCCTTGACGAGCATATTCTGAGCATTGGGGCTCGTCTGCGGCCGGCCCACCGGATGCTGCGCCGGCTTCAACGTGTCGGCGCCCAAACGATCGCTGCCCTGTGGCCAGACATGTAGGCTCCATGCACACCCAGTCGGACTGCCGACTGGCTGGAGGTCGCGGTTGGCCGTCTTGAGGCCTGGAAGGGTTCCTCGGCCCGGGCTGGAGCGCGCCGAGCCTTGGAATTCATCAAGGCATGGTATCCGGGGCTGGACCTAGACCGACTGGCCATACTCCGGTCAGAGGCCCAGCCGGAGCTGGCAGCCGCGGAAGACGCCCTTGTCAAGCGTGCAATGGCGATCGCCGAGTACACCGACACCAGCATCTTTGTCCCCGAGCGGGCTGAAGACGGTGGGGAGGTACTGCCGGAGTGGTTTGGGATGAACCCTGACTACAGCGAGGACTCGGCGGACGTGATCGGCTCCAGCGTCAAGGAGGAAGACGAGGCGGAGGACGGAAGCGAGACGGAGGCACCGGAAGATGGAGCGGACGGCCAGCCTCAGCTCGACCGCGCCTCCAGCAACGAGCCGTGCCCCCCCGAGCCGACTGCCGCCGGAGGTGATCAAGCCGAGACCGCCCAGCCGGCCGCCCCAACATCCAACACCGTCGTCTCCTCCGATCCTCCGAACCCGTCTGCCGCCTCCTAGGCTGCCACCTTATCTTTGTTTTATCTGTTTTAATAGTCTTTGAAGAACTTGTTAATTCGCACAATTCCACCCGCGGGGTGTATTTTGAACTTCTGCTCGAAGGTTCGGCCAAGGGCCTTTGTTATGTAAATATTCATCCGACTTCTATCTTTTCTTGCTCATTGCTCTTTTGGCTTTTTCCTTTGCTGCCTTCCCTCAGTTGCCGTGTTTGTCAGTCGGACAGCCGCTCTGCGGACTGCTGCTGGATCAAATTATTGGTCATTTTGGGATGGCAGGTACTTAGCCGTTTTAGAGTTGTTTAGCAAGTCGGATAAAAGGCGGCAAGCCGACTGTTCAAGAGTCGGTTTGCGAAAAAAGGCTGGAAGCCGACTTTAAGCTATGTTTATGCTTTGAGTCCTTAGCCATTTTTCATGTGGACGCCCATTCTTCCTTACTCCTGCCCACCAGACAGTCGCTCTGCGAGCTGCGGCTTCTGACAGGAGACGGCTTAGGCGCCACACACTACTTGTCCGGCTGTAGGAAGCATTTCATAGCGCAGAGCGGCAAGTCCCCAGGCCGACTAGTCGACCCCGGTGCCAAGCGGCATAACAAAGAGTAATATACTCGAATGCATAATTCTTATCATATAGATAAAAGAGGGCAGTCCCCGAGCTCTTCTCGGGGGGCCCGAAGTCTTGGTACTTTTAATACAAAAGGTAGTGTGGTACATACTGCGTTTAACTGTAAAATTTTCGGAGGAGATTTGCTTTCCATGACCGCTCTGTCTCTTTGCCGGAGTCATCCCTCTTGCATGCTCGGGGCTTCTGAGAGTCGATCAGGTAGTAGGAGTCGTTGCCCAGCACTTTGATAATGATGAAGGGGCCTTCCCAAGGCGCCGACAGCTTGTGCTGGCCGGCTGTTTGCTGGATCAGTCGGAGCACAAGGTCGCCCTCTTGGAAAGATCTCGGCGTGACCTTCCTATTGTAGTATCTGCGCAGGCTCTGCTGGTAGATGCTGGACCGGCTGAGTGCCAACAGCCGGCCCTGTTCCAGTAGATCGACGCCATCTTGACGTGCTTCTTCTGCTTCTTCCTTGGTGTACATGGTGACTCACGGGGAATCGGACACTATGTCCGTTGGGATGACGACTTCAGCACCGTAGACGAGGAAGAAAGGCATGAAGCCGGTTGACTTGTTTGGAGTCATGCGCAGACTCCAGAGGACGGCTGGCAACTCATCGAGCCACCAGCCAGCCGAGCGCTCCGGAGGCTCGACCAGTCGGGGCTTGATGCTGGACAGGATGACGCCGTTTTCTCGCTCCACCTGGCCGTTTGACTGTGGTTGGGCGACGGATGCTAGGTCCAGTCGGATGCCCTGTGTCGCGCAGAAACGGGCCAAGGCGCCTTTGGCAAAATTCGTGCCGTTGTCGGTGATGATGTTGTGTGGTATGCCGTACCGAATTGTGATGTCGGAGATGAATGTCACGGCAGTCGGACCATTCAGTTTCTTGATTGGCTTTGCTTCTATCCACTTGGTGGACTTGGCCACCGTGACAAGTAAGTGAGTTAATCCACCTCGTGCCGTCTTGAATGGTCCCACCATGTCTAGGCCCCAAACTGCGAAGGGCTAGGCAATGGGGATGGTCTTGAGTGCAGAAGCCGGCTGATGCGGCTTGGAGCAGAACTTCTGGCACCCTTTGCATTTTTGGATCAATTCCTTGGCCTCTTCTAAGGCCGTTGGCCAGAAGAAACCGTGTCGGAAGGCTTTGGCGATGAGTGCTCTTGAAGCCGCATGGTGGCAGCACTCGCCTTGATGGATGTCTTTGAGAATTGCTTGGCCTTGCAGTGCCGCGCCAAGTGGGTCATGCGCTCCTCCGCCGGGATGCTCATCATGACTGATGACGAGCACCTCTGTGACGGTGCTTCCGTCGCTCTCCGCACAAGGGAGCGGCTCGTCGTAGACCACCACATTGGTGGGGAACATGTCGAGTGACGCTGTGTCAGAGTTGACCAGCATCGGGTCGGTGGAACCTACAGACTCCAAGTCCACGGCAGGCTTGCCGGTGACGTGGAGTTGGTCAAGGAGGTCCGCGAGGAGGCTCTCGGGGCCGCACGTGCCTGCGTCGGATGCAGGCTCGTCGGAGAGGCGAACCTCGCCGACAAGATCGGCGAGGAAGCTGGCTGCGCAGGCGATCTCAGCGCCATGCAGTGCGCCGGCGCAAACTCCATCTGGCGTGCCGGGCTGGCTGCGCTCGCCATGGAGAAAAAGGGTTCCCGTCCAGAGAAGGTCTCCGCACGACGGTGCACCAGGCCCCATGGTGGGCGCCAAATGTCGGGGGTTGGGTGCGACATATGCCAAAGGATGGCTTATCATGGTGGGAGCGAGTAGAATGTCGCCGGTGCCTGGAAACGGGATAAGGCGAAGGCATGCACGCCGACGAATCTTACCCAGCTTCGGGGCTCTCCGTGGAGATAATACCCCTACTGCTGCTCTGCGGGGTCTCCGCATGATCACTATGGCAAAGTGTGTACACGGTTGCTCCTTGAGCTGTTTCCTGGAGGTAGGAGAAGGCAAGGCTAGCTCTCTCCTTCCTATATGATCTGGTCTAGTGCTAATGGATTCCAATCCTTTGCATGGGTGCCCTGGGGGTTTATATAGGCCTACCCCCAGGGGTACAATGGTAATCCGGCTGGACGCGGGCCCAGCCGTCAGTCTCTCTGGCTGCCATCTTATCCGACGACTCCTGGGGCCCGCCGATTGGTGGGCCCCGCCGACTGGCTCAGTACGGAGCCGACAGGCCGCGTCCGCCGCGGGCGGGTCTTGCCGGCTATAGATTACTGTAGTCGTGCCTCTAATGACGCGGGCTCGGTCACGGGGTCGTGGGGACAGCTCCGCCGTCTGGCGGGCGATCACTGTGGCCACTCCCTGTCGCGTCTGGTTAATGGCGCGTGGGGCCCGTGGGAGGGGCCGACCGACTCTTGGGGGACGACTCCCAACTGGGCCGACTGGTGGCGCTCTCGCCGTCTTCCGTACGCCCGCCGACTGGTGGGACCCGTCGTCCCTGGGTCGTACCGGCAGGCCGTCATGGGCACAGGACTCCGCCCACTGGGGCTGACGTCAGGGCCGGCATGGCAACAGTGTCGCGCCGGGCGGAGATCTCCGCGGGTACGGCGTACTTTGGCCACGCCTGCCCTTGGAAAAGGGTGGGAGTGGACCTTACTGTGGCCACTCCCCGTCCCGTCCCTCTTTATGAGGGCATGGAGGTTGTTGGCGTCGTGGGCCGACTCCCCATGGCCGGCTTCTCTGGAAGTCGCCAGTCAGGACTTGGCTCATCCTGAAGTCGTCCTCGGGACTCGGCCGCGAGTGGGTAGTCGGCTGCCTCGCAGCCGACTCTCAGAAGGCGGCTCTTCGTCCTGGGTTCTTGAGGGGTGCAGCCTGCCCTGATGTCTTGAAAGGTTCTGGGCCTGGGTTAGCCTACCCGTGGCCCATTACTCCGACAAAGACGATGTTGCGGGGCCATCCAACAACAACAACAACAACAACAACAACAACAAGGACTAAATTAAGTAGACTGTATATATCCCTGTTTATCCAGTCAATCTCATCGCAGACGGTTAGTAATGTGTATTCGACAGAGATCTAGTACATTATCACTGACAGGTTGGTTTGTTGAACGGTGTGCCCTGATGAGCACACAATTCACAAAAAAGACCGTATGGGCAATCTATAATGATCGCACATAATACTGATTACCGACCTGTTTGCCGGGTATCACACACATCTTGTTATGCTGAATCGTTTGTGTTCACCTCAATCATCGCAAATAGTTCAACAGAGTGAACTGTATGCCGTATATCGCACACACCTTGATCTGGCTGCCCATTTCTGTTGTTCTGTCTCATCGCAAACAGTTCGTGCAGATCAATCGTATGTCCCTCCTCGCACACGCAATGAAAATCTGAACCGTGTTTGATGTATCATCCATCGCAAACATTTTGCACCTTTTTATGGTTTTTTACATCACAGTTTGCGATTAATGCATCGCACACAGTTTCATCAAAGTGTCTCTGATCATAGTGTCGCATTAGCAGCATCCTGTAGTAGTGTTGCGGTGGCATCATGATGAGCGAACTGTGGATAAATATATGAGGCACCCGAAAGATAGGGCTTAGTGGGAATTAATCAATGACAAGTTTAAAGACATTGCCAAGGATCCTAGCAGTTTAAGGCTCAGGGAGTGTGCTGACGTGATGAATCCTTTTGGCGATATGAGCACCAATCACAGCACATGGCTGGTGCTTCTGTGCATATGTAACCTAGATCATTGGTTGTGTATGAAGAAAAAAATACATTACACTACAAAAAAACCCACTCCCGTGATGATACGTGTTTGTCATAGTAGGTCACATTTTCTATCATGCATGTACATCCATGACGATTTTATGACAGAATCAAGATAGTCATACCTGTGCTGTCATAAAAGTATTCCATGACAATACCAAAATTATCGTCACAGAAGTGTCCATTTCCATGATGATAAATAGCGCGTCATGGAAGTGTTTTCGTCAAGGGTAACCAACATGTGGCATCCACCGTAACAGGTCGCCGTTAAGCTATCAGGTTCCAGTTTGGATCAGATAATCCGTTAACAACCACGACCAATGGGGATTTTCAATGTGTAAAATTCTCATTCGCCGGAGGATCCACGTGTCGGCTCGGTGTTGGGACATATGTCATCCACTCATTGTACGGGAGGCGCCTATGATACGTTGGCACATGGAAAGGCCCAACAGTGGCCTATTTAGGTGAAAGAGGTCGGCCTAGTCAAAATTAGCAGGTTGACCCATATAGGGCCTACTTGTGTCTGGTCCGTTTAAGCCCGTGGCCCATAGGAGATGTGCCAATTCGGCCCGTCAACGACCCGTTAACTATTTGACACCATTGCTGCCCATCGTCAGTTCAAGCCCATTAACAGCCCATATATTTGGTCTCAATATCAGCCCCATGTGGTTTCGGAACGACCCATTCAAGGGATGGGCCAATTTTCAATATGTATGTCTTTCGGTCTTTTAGCGACCCATTTAAGTGTTGGGTGTTGGTGTCAAAACCGGCGGATCTCAGGTAGGGGGTCCTGAACTGTGCGTCTAAGGTCGATGGTAACAGGAGATAGGGGTCACGATGTTTACCCAGGTTCGGGCCCTCTCTATGGAGGTAATACCCTACGTCTTGCTTGATTGATATTGATGAATATGAGTATTACAAGAGTTGATCTACCTCGAGATCATAATGGATAAACCCTATAGGCCTAGCTTGTATGGCTATGGTAATGAATATCCTCCCTCCGGACTAAGTCCTTCAGTTTATATAGACACCGGGAGGATCTAGGGTTACACAAGGTCGCTTACAAAGAAAGGAATCTACATGTTTGGTCGCCAAGCTTGCCATCCATGCCAAGGAGAGTCCCATCCGGACATGGGTGCAGTCTTCGGTCTTCGTATCTTCACGGCCCATCAGTCTGGACCATATTTAACAGGCCGGACGCCCAAGGACCCCTTAGTCCAGGACTCCCTCAGTAGCCCCTGGACCTGGCTTCAATGGCAAGGTATCCGGCGCGTAGATCTGTCTTCGATATTGCAAGGTGGGTTCCTCCTTCCGAACTCCAAGATAGTCTTCGGACGAAACAAACGTGTCCGGATCTGCAACACACAGTCGTAGAGAGTATAATATTTCACGAATCCAATCTGCTAACAACTTTAGTAACGTGACGTCACGCTTGCCCGGTCATTATTTCGAACCATTTCCCGTCCCACCGTTCCACATTTTGGGACGTGGTTTTTATTGGTACGTCCTGTCAATGCAATGATCGTGTCCCCTTATCGCGGGATTCTCATCAATACGAGCGTGGGTAACCCAACCGTCCTGTGGGAAAGATTCTCAGGCTTAGGAGGTGGCGTTCAATACCTGCTGCCTTTATAAAGGAACCAAGGGCCGTCTTTTTCATGCCAAACCTCTCCTCAGCCTTCCCAACCTCGAGTTCTAGCACCCAAGGTTCGACTTCATCGCTTAAAGCCTCCCCATCATGTTCGGACCCAGCCCGAGGGAGTCATGGATTAGGGGGTCTCCGGACAGCCGGACTATATCCTTTGGCTGGACTGTTGGACTATGAAGATACAAGATTGAAGACTTCGTCCTGTGTCCAGATGGGACTCTCCTTGGCGTGGAAGGCAAGCTAGGCAATACGGATATATAGATCTCCTCCCTTGTAACTGACCTTGTGTAACCCTAGCCCCCTCTGGTGTCTATATAAACCGGAGGGTTTAGTTCGTAGGACAACATACAATCATACCTTAGGCTAGCTTCTAGGGTTAGCCTCTACGATCTCGTGGTAGATCAACTCTTGTAATACTCATATCATCAAGAACAATCAAGAAGGAAGTAGGGTATTACCTCCATCAAGAGGGCCCGAACCTGGGTAAACATCTTGTCCCCCACCTCCTATTACCATCCGCCTTAGACGCACAGTTCGGGACCTCCTACCCGAGATCCGCCAGTTTTGACACTGACATTGGTGCTTTCATTGAGAGTTCCTCTATGTCGTCACCATAAGGCTTGATGGCTCCTTCGATCATCGGTAGTGATGCGGTCCAGGGTGAGGTTTTCCTTCCCGGACAGATCTTCGTATTCGGCAGCTTCGAACAGCGGGCCCATTCTCTTGGCCATCTGGAGCAGATCGAGAGCTACGCCCCTGTCCATCAGGTTAGATTCGGAAACTTGAACTGCACGGCCGATATCCGTGGAGACTTGATCTTTGACAGATTCGAGCCCATGTCAGGTGTGCCGCACAGTCACGACAAGCATGACATAACTCTACCGTCGGATAGTATTCGGGGGATCGCATCTGCAACTACTCCGGCCGTCAATCCGGAGCAAATCGCGCCATCCGAGAGCGGAGAGATAGACCCCGCCATGGAGGTCGTGCTCTTAGTGGCGATAGAGCCAGATGTTGACTTCACCCCTTACGGGAGCTGTGTCACCGAACCACTGGATTCATCCCCGGCCACGGACTCCGAGCCGCTTATATCTGTGCCCGTCGAACCTTACTGGGCGCTGATCATGGAGTTCACCTCCGCGGATATCTTTCAGCACTCACCTTTCGGTGATGTGCTAAATTCATTAAGGTCTCTCTCCCTGTCAGGAGAACCTTGGCCGAACTATGTCCGGCTAGAATGGGATGCAGACGACGAAGAAATTCGCTGCCCACCCACCACCCACTTAGTAGCCACTGTCGACGATTTAACCGACATGCTCGACTTTGACTCCGAAGACTTTGACGTTATGGACGACGATGCAGGAGACGAACAGGAACCACCGCCCACAGGGCGCTAGACAGCCACCTCAGCATATGATATATACATGGTGGACACCCCCAAAGAAGGCAATGGCGACGAGACAACGAAGGATGACCCCTCCAAGAAGCAACCCAAGCGACAACGTCAGCGGCGCCGCTCTAAGTCCCACCACAGCAAAAGTAGTGATACCGGCACAGGAGGTAATAACACTCCAGATAGTGCCGAAGACAACAACAATCCCCTCCAGCACAATGCAGAGCCGGAGGACGAACAAGCTAGACCTCCAGAGCGGGCAGCAGATGGAGAACAGGAGGATGACAATTACATGCCTCTCTCCGAAGACGAGGCGAGCCTCGGCGACGAAGAATTTATCGTGCCTGAGGACCCCATCGAGCAAGAGCGCTTCAAGCGCCGGCTTATGGCCACAGCAAATAGCCTGAAGAAAAAGCAGCAACAGCTTCAAGCTCATCAAGACATGCTAGCAGATAGATGGACCGAAGTCCTTGCAGCCGAGGAGTATCAACTCGAGCGCCCCTCCAAGAGTTACCCAAAACGCAGGTTGCTACCTCACCTCGAGGAGGAAGCAATGAAACCTCGTTCACCAGTGTACGATGCGGCTGACCGGCCACTACGTGGCCGAGCCAGAGAGGCGTTTCAGCCTGAAGTTCAGCCTGCACCCTGCCGCCACTCAATCAAAAATACTAAGGCCCAGGGCAACACAGGGGACCTACGAGACGTACTGGACAGTAAGGCAAAAATTGCAAGGTCAATATACGGGTCACGGGCACGCGCGCCAACACGGGACAATGATCGTCGCGTCGGATACACCAAAAGTAAATCCGGCCGGGCCGAATACAGCAGACCAGACTCATATGAACTGCATCGGGATATAGCCCGGCACAGAGGCACCCACACCCCCTATGCTTCACTAATGAAGTTATGAATCACGAATTCCCGAAGGGTTTCAAACCCGTAAATATTGAATCATACAATGGTACAATACTTCCCGCTGTATGGATTGAGGATTTTCTCCTTCACATCCACATGGCTCGCGGTGATGATCTACATGCCATCAAGTACCTCCCACTAGAACTGAAAGAACCAGCTCGGCATTGGCTGAACAGCTTGCCAACAGACTCCGTAGGCAGTTGGGAGGATCTGGAAGATGCATTCCTGGATAACTTCCAGGGCACTTATGTGCGGCCGCCGGATGCTGATGACTTGAGCCATATAACCCAGCATCCAGGGGAATCGGCCAGACAATTCTGGACACGGTTCCTGACTAAGAAAATCCAAATTGTCGACTGTCCGGACGCAGAGGCCCTAGCGGCATTCAAGCATAACATCCGTGATGAATGGCTGGCTCGCCACCTGGGCCAGGAGAAGCCGAAATCTATGGCAGCCCTCACAACACTCATGACCCGCTTTGCGCGGGCAAGGATAGCTGGCTAGCTCGCAGCAACAACACATCGAGGAATCTGGGCACTTCGGATACCAAAGATGCCAGCGGTAGGCAATGTCGTAACAGACCAAAGAGCCGCAATAACGGCGATAACATTGAAGATACGGCAGTCAATGCCGGATTCAGAGGCTCTAGATCCAGTCAGTAGAAAAAGGCATTTAAAAGAAGTACTCCGGCTCCATCCAGTTTAGATCGCATACTGGATCGCTCGTGTCAAATCCATGGCACCCCCGACAAGCCATCCAATCACACCAACAAAGAATGCTGGGTGTTCAAGAAGGCCGACAAGTTAAATACCAAAAACAAGGACAAGGGGCTACATAGCGATGACGAGGAGGAGCCCCGGCCGTCGAACACAGGAGGACATAAGTGGTTCCCCCCACAAGTGAAGACGGTGAACATGATATACGCAACCCACATTCCCAAGAGGGAGCAGAAGCATGCACTAAGGGACATTGTCGGTGTCAAAACCGGCGGATCTCGGGTAGGGGGTCCCGAACTATGCGTCTAGGCGGATGGTAATAGGAGGCAGGGGACACTATGTTTTACCCAGGTTCGGGCCCTCTTGATGGAGGTAAAACCCTACGTCCTGCTTGATTAATATTGATGATATGGGTAGTACAAGAGTAGATCTACCACGAGATCAAAGAGGCTAAACCCTAGAAGCTAGCCTATGGTATGATTGTTGTTCGTCCTACGGACTAAAACCCTCTGGTTTATATAGACACCGGAGAGGGTTAGGGTTACATAGAGTCGGTTACAATGGTAGGAGATCTACATATCCGTATCGCCAAGCTTGCCTTCCACGCCAAGGAAAGTCCCTTCCGGACACAGGACGAAGTCTTCAATCTTGTATCTTCATAGTCCAGGAGTCTGGCCAAAGGTATAGTCCGGCTATCCGGACACCCCCTAATCTAGGACTCCCTCAGTAGCCCCTGAACCAGGCTTCAATGACGACGAGTCCGGCGTGCCGATTGTCTTCGGCATTGCAAGGCGGGTTCCTCCTCCAAGTACTTCATGGAAGATTTTGAACACAAAGGTAGTGTCCGGCTCTGCAAAATAAGTTTCCACATATTGCCATAGAGAGAATAATATTTACACAAATCTAATCTGCTGACGTATTCCGTAGCGTGACATCACACTATGGCCAAGTCTTTATTCGAATCATTTTACTGTCCCACCTCAGCGCGTTTAGCGAGGCGGTTTCCTTGGCACGTCTTGTTAAAGCAGAGATCGTGTCCCCTTATTCCGGGATTCTCATCAATACGGGTGTGGGTAACCCAACCGTGCCATTGACTATGGCGCTTGGGAGATAAGTGAGTTTTACCAGGCTGGTGGGGGCGCATAGTCGCGTCCATCCATATAAGGGGATAAGGACCCGCCTTTTCATCCACGCCTTCTTCCTCCTTTGCCTATCCATTTCCGCGCACTCGAGCTCCAGCGCCCAAGTCCGCACACCCCACCTCAACCTTCTCCAGCCATGTCTGGAGCGGGAGGCAAGTGGATGGTCTCCTCCTTCACGGAGGGACACATCAAAAAACTGAGGAAGGCCGGATACTTGTCTAACGACATTGTGCACCGGCTTCCCGAAGAGGGGCAGCTCATCCCCACCCCCAGGTCCCATTAGAGGGTGGTGTTCCTCCCACATTTCCTCCGCGGACTGGGCTTCCCTCTCCACCCATTTGTCCGGGGGCTCATGTTCTACTATGGCCTGGATTTCCATGATCTGGCCCCGAACTTTGTCCTCAATATCACGGCGTTTATTGTCATGTGCGAGGCTTTCTTCTGCATCCGCCCCCATTTCGGCCTATGGCTCAAGACTTTCAATGTCAAGCCGAAGGTGGTGCGCGACACCCAGGCGGAGTGCGGAGGCGCCATGGTGGGCAAGATGCCCAACGTCCTATGGCTCGAGGGCTCCTTCGTGGAGTCCCTAAAGGGGTGGCAATCGGGGTGGTTTTACATCACCAAGCCGCGCGACCCTGAATGGGTCGCAGCCCCCGAGTTCCGATCCGGACAACCTACGCGGCTCACGTCCTGGAAAGAGACGGGCCTGTCATGGGGTAAAGAAGGAGAGCTGACCGGACTCCAAACATGCGTCCAAACCCTGGTGGACAAGAAGCTCAAACTTGTCAACGTAGTCCAGGTGATGTTCATCCACCGGATCCTCCCGTGTCAACAACGGGCTTTCAACCTATGGGAGTTCGACCCGGCGCAGCACCGAACTCTGATCAGGCTCTTCGACACGACGTACGAAGATGCCTGGAAGGTGCTTTTCAAGGGCGCCGAGGCCCCCGCATCCTCTACCGAGGATCACGGATTTAGCACACAGCGTCACGCTCATGCGGTGAGCTGTTTTTACCTTTTACATGGTATTAGTTTTTCATAGTTTGGCTCCATGAGGGATCTAAGCTCCCCTACCTTTAACAGGATTGGCAGGAGATGTCTGGACAGATCAACTGTCCGGCTCCTTTGCCCGAAGGCCCATCGGACGCTCGCTTGGCGAAGCTGCTAGTTTCGGCACCCTATGTGGTGCCGGAGAAGAAGGCCAAGAAGAAGGCCATAGGGACTCGAAAGAGTGCCCGGCACCAAGGGGCGTCGGATTCATCATCCGACGACTCCAAGGCGCACTCCTCCCATGAAGACGAGGAGGAGGAAAAAGAGACCTCTCCCCCTCCCGCGGAGGGAGGGAAGAAAAGGAAGGCCACCCCAACTGGGGAGGCCGGAGGGTCCAAGAAGGGGAAAACCCTTCCTCCGGACTACTCTACCAACGCCGGCGACGACGAAGAGGAGTGACCGCTCAGGGCCAAGCCCCTAGCGAAATCGTAAGTATCCGGATACCAGAGTGATTCATAGTATTCCTCCATTGCACAGCTTTTCCTTACGTGTCGTCGAGCGGTTCCCTGGATTCGTCGGATGTGAATTTGCTTCCGACGGCTACCTCCCCCCACCCTACGGACGACGCTGAGGTGCTGTCCCAACAGGTTCCAAGCTAGGAGGAGGTGGTCCTGGAGGCGCCGCAAGGCGACCTCCCGGACTCCAGGCGCAAAGGGGATAAAACCCCCAAGGGCTCCGAGTCCGGCCTTGAGTCGGACACCGCGCCGGAACCTTCAACGGTTCTGGAATCCGGTAGGCAGCCTGCCTCCAAGAGGAGCAAGCCTACCGAGACGGTGACCTCTGTTCAATCGGAGGCACCAAACAATTTGCTGGAGGTGCTTAACGGCGCCTCCATCGACGAGGAGCACCGCACTATTATGAGTGTGGTGATCCAGAAGGTTCAGTCCGCCAAGAGCAGACTGACTGAAGCCTGTGCCAGCCTTCTAACAGGCTTTGAGGTAAGTAAAGAATATGTAAAAATATTACCGCATAGACAGTAGCCCCTGATGCTCTGTTCGGTGTTTGGAAAGAAAAGCCGAATAGAGGATCTAATAACCTTCGCAGGAGTCTAACATAATCAAGTCAATATGCGTATGCAGGCTTCGCTGCTGGCCTCCGCTGCATTGACTGCGGAGGTGGATACGCTGAAGCAAAACCTCACGCGGTCCAAGAACAAGCTCGGCCATGCCAAGAGGCAACTCGAGGAGAAGGAAGGTAAGTAATACCTTGCGCAAGTATATAGAGAAGATGTGGTTGCAAAAAATGACAGGATCAACGTGCTATTATAGGGGCCATGACCGAGGTGGCAGCCCTTAAGCAAGCGCTGTCCGAGGCCGAAAACAGAGCGGCCACGGAGTGCACAGAGAGAGGGAAGCAGGAGGCGCGGGTGGAGGAGGTGCAGAAAGAGCTCCAGGCTCTCGTGAAAAAACACAAGATTTTGGAGCTTGACTCAAAGACGCAAGCGTCCGAGCTTGCAGTAGCCCTCAAAAGCGCGAAGTCTGGCAAGGCCGAAGCCCAGAAAGCCCTCCAAGAAATTGAAGCGATGAAGAAGATAGTGGCGGGTAAGGCATTCATTATGCAAAGCAAGCACGTGAAAGTGAATTACTTGTTACTTACCCGAGTCTGGAGCTCTCCAGGAGCATTCGCAGATTTGCCCCGTAGTGCGTCTGATGCCGCCGCCTACTACCGAGCCGAAGAGGGGAGCTCGACGGAAAAGGTGTTCTGGTCTCAGTATGCTGAGGCCGGACACCTGGTGCCTTTGAGCGACCAGCTGAAGCAAATGGTCGAGCTCCACAAGGTTGCCGAACAGGCCATAAAGGGCCTCATAGTTCGGCTGTGGCCTGGAGAGGCTCTGCCTGGGAGCTACTTCAGGCCGGTGAGGCGGCTGGTGGATGCCTGTCCACGGCTTGAAGTAATCAAGCGTTCCGTCTGCATAGAAGGTGCCCGTAGGGCGCTTGCCTGTGCTAAAGTGCACTAGGGCAAGATGGATGCGGAGAAGCTGGTGAAGGACGGGCTGCCGCCGGGCAAGGAGCAACGGGTCCCTAAAGCGTATTATGAGGGCGTCCTGAAGGGTGCCCGCCTTATAGCGGATGAATGCTCCAAAGATGTAGTTTTTGAGTAAACTGGCATTTGTAATCCTGTACGCTAAAAACTTGTTCATATGCGCTAAACAACGCTTTTGAATTTAAAATATTACCTTCTGTGCGGCCGTTTATCAAATTTGAGAGATGGCGAGTCGTCGGCTTCTGCCCCCATGCCACGAGTGCTGGGGTGTTCGGGATAAACATGAGTGCTCTTTTTCCCATTCTTGGGTCCTTCGAGGGAGGCGTTCAACACAACGAACAAGGCAATCGGACTATAATGCTTGAACACTCTCACTTAGCCATAGAATTCTATAATTTTAAATTTTGGCGAAGCCCCTAGTGTTTGGAAGACCGAGTTCGGGGCGCTATCCACGCCTAGGCCAGACAAAGCCGACTCCTCGCTCTAAGCGGCATAAGTCTTTAGGGACTCGAAAACCTCTCGAACAGCGACCAGCTCTCGCCTCATCATGACGGTCAGTTTTAGCTTTCTCTACTGAGGTGCTTAGCCCAGCTCAACTGGGGCACAATCGCAGTAGTTCTCCTAGTGCTACCTTAGCCGATATAACGGAACGTAAGGTACCAAAACATAGGAGCCAGGCAAACCCAACTATTGATCCAAGACATGATTCGGAGCCGATGCATATAATGCTATAAGTTCGGGGTGCTGCACTTGTGAAAGTGTTCGGACTTCTCACACCGTATTGTGGGGTACTTGAGCCCCTGGTGTATTGGCCGTACCAAAGTGTACGGGTGCAACATGTCATTAATGAACATATATTCGTAAAAAAGAGTAATACAATAATAGACGGAAGCTATGCATTGTTTATTTTAAAAAGCTGTGATCAAAGCAGAACGATACAAATAGTGCAATAAGCAAAAGATGAGACTATTTAACATGTCCTTTCCAGGGGCGAGCTGCGGAATGGTATTTGAAATAGGTATACTGCTCGTTATAGAGACCACCTTAGAGTTCCATGGTGTGGCGTAGCTTTCTGCTTCCCTGGTTGTATCGTTTGTGCGGCAATTGTACTGCCGGACAAGCCTTCCGAAGAATGGAGTCCTGAAAATAAGAGAAAATTAAGAAATCGGCAGCCCCTAGTGCGGTTTAAGCCGCGCTTCGGGCATGCCATGATGGTGCCCCTCCCCCTGTGCCCATGGTATTTCCAGAGCGTAGTTATGTACGCGCAACACTGGTTTCGCAAGTTCGCGAGGGCTGGGGTTGGGGCCGCATTGCTACGCTTGCTCGGAACGTGCCAGGCGGTCTTGTTGTAGGTTACTCCGGGCGCTCTTGATGGTGTCCAGACGTTTAATGGCCGGACTAGAGAATTGCCTTGAGAGGCTGCTTTGTACTTCCGCTGCGATAGCCGCCATATGCTCCTCCGTTCGGAGAGAGCGTTTGGTGTTTCCATTGACCGTAGTGACTCCTCGAGGGCCTAGCATCTTGAGCTTGAGGTATGCATAGTGTGGCACCGCATTGAACTTAGCAAATGCGGTTCGCCCGAGCATTGCGTGATAGCCACTGCGGAACGTGACTATGTCGAAGATTAACTCCTCGCTTCGGAAATTATCCGAAGACCACTTCAAGTGTAACTGAGCATGTACAGTTGGCCTCTACACCTGGTATGACGCCTTTAAAGGTCATTTTAGTGTGTTTAATCCTCAAGGGATCGATGCCCATTTTCCGCACTATATCCTGGTAAAGCAGGTTTAGGCTGCTGCCGCTGTCCATAAGGACTCTAGTGAGGTGAAATCCGTCAATAATTGGGTCTAGAACCAATGCGGCGAATCCGCCATGACGGATGCTAGTGGGGTGGTCTCTTCGATCAAAAGTGATCGGGCAGGAAGACCATGGGTTGAACTTTGGGGCAACTGGCTCCATCGCGTATATGTATCTTAGCGCACACTTCCGCTCCCTCTTGGGGACGTGGGTTGCGTATATCATGTTCACCGTCCGCACTTGTGGGGGAAAACCTTTCTGTCTACTGTTGTTCAGCGGCCGGGGCTCCTCCTCGTCATCGCTATGCAGCCCCTTGTCTCTGCTTT
Organism: Triticum urartu; assembly: GCF_003073215.2. Lineage (NCBI taxonomy): Eukaryota > Viridiplantae > Streptophyta > Magnoliopsida > Poales > Poaceae > Triticum > Triticum urartu. The sequence goes on from NC_053025.1 coordinate 395,579,080, forward strand.
CGGCATTTAACTTGCCTGCCTGCTTGAACAACCAACAATCCCTGTTGGTGTTATTGGCTGGTTTTTCGGGGGTGCCATGTATCTGGCATGAGCGGTCGAGTATTCGGTCCAAACTGACGGGCCCGGAGTATTTCTTTTGAATGGCTTTTTCCGCTAACCGGGTTTAGAGCCTCTGAATCTGGCATTAACTGCCGTATCCTCAGTATTGTCGTCGTTAATGCGGCGCTTTTGCTTGTTGCGACGCGACCTGCCACTTCTGTCCTTGGTATCCGAATTACCAGGGCTCTTGGTCATGTTATTGCTGCGAGCTAGCCGGCTGTCTTCTCCCGCGCAGTAGCGGGTCATAAGTGTCGTGAGGGCTGCCATAGATTTTGGCTTTTCCTGTCCTAGGTGCCGTGCAAGCCACTCGTCGCGGATGTTATGCTTGAAGGCTGCTAGGGCCTCTGTGTTCGGACAGTCGATGATTTGAGTTTTCTTGGTTAGGAACCATGTCCAGAATTGTCTGGCCGATTCCTCTGGCTGCTGAATTATGTAGCTTAGGTCATCGGCGTTTGGTGGTCGCACATAAGTGCCCTGGAAATTGTCGAGGAATGCGGCTTCCAGGTCCTCCCAACAACCAGTTGATTCTGCTGGCAAGCTGTTAAGCCAATGTCGAGCTTGTCCTTTAAGATTGAGTGGGAGGTATTTGATGGCGTGTAGGTCATCACCGCGGGCCATGTGTATATGAAGGAGATAGTCCTCGATCCATACTTCCGGATCTGTTGTGCCTTCATATGATTCGATGTTCACGAGTTTGAAACCCTCGGGGATTTGATGATCCATTACTTCATCTGTGAAGCATAGTGGGTATGCGGCGCCTCTGTATTGGGCTATATCACGACGCATCTCAAACGAGCTTTGTCTACTGTGTTCGGCCCGACCGGATTTACTGTATCCCGCGTGACGAGTACCGTCTCGTGCCGTGGGGCGCCCACGTGATCCGTAGATCGATCTTGTTTGCCTTGCCTTGTCCTCCAATGTATCACGCAGGTCTGGCACATTTTCCCATGCCTTGGTATTTTTTGAGCGGCACCGGGGTGCGGCTTGAGTGGAGGGCCGAGAGGCCTCTCTGTCACAGCCACGGGGTGGCCAGTCGGCCGTATCATGCGTTGGTGATGTAGGTTTAGGTGCTTCCTCCTCTAATTGGGGTAGCAACCTGCGCTTTGGGTAGCTCTTGGAGGGGCGTTCGAGTTCATACTCTTCGGCCGCAAGGACTTCAGTCCATCTGTCGGCTAGCAAATCTTGATCAGCTCTAAGCTGTTGCTATTTTTTCTTAAGGCTGGTCGCCGTGGCCATAAGCCTGCGTTTGAAACACTCTTGTTTGACGGGATCCTCCGGCACGACAAATTCGTCGTCCTCGAGGCTTGCCTCGTCTTCGGAGGGAGCCATATAATTATCGTCCTCAACCTCTCTGTTTGCCGCTCTCTCATGAGGGCTGGCTTCTCTATCCTCCTGTGCTGAATCTTGCTGGAGGTGGTTGTATTCGGCACTGTCCGGGGTGTTATTATCTCCCGTGCCGAAATCACCGTTTTTGCTTTGGCGGGATTTAGAGCGGCGCCGCTGACGCCGACGCTTAGGCTGCTTCTTGGAGGGGTCATCCTCCACTGTTCCATCGCCATTGCCTTCTTTTGGGGTGTCCACCATGTATATATCATACGACGAGGTGGCTTTCCAGTGCCCTATAGGCGCTGGTTCTTGATCGTCTCCTGCATCGGCGTCCATACCGTCAATGTCTTCGGAGTCGAAGTCAAGCATGTCAGTTAAATCATCGATAGTGGCTACGAAGTGGGTGGTGGGTGGGCTTTGAATTTCTTCATCATCCGCATCCCAACCTTGCTGACCATAGTCCGGCCAGGTCTCTCCTGATAAAGGGAGAGACTTTAGTGAATTCAGAATATCGCCGAAGGGCGAGTGCTGAAAGATGTCTGCGGCGGTGAACTCCATGATCGGCGCCCAATCGGGTTCGATCGGTAGGGGCGCGGAGGGCTCGGAGTCAGGAGAGGAGTCCGGCTCCTTGGAGTCACGGGCTTCGCAGAGAATAGGGATGGTGTTCGGCTCGATCGCCGTAGAGATTGCAGCCCCCGAGGCGGTGTCTAACCACCCATCCTCGATTGGTGTGATCGGCTCCGAGCTAGGGGTCGGAGCGGACACAGGTGCGGCCTCCAGGGCACTGTTCGGCGGCAGAGCTAGATCATGCCCATCATGACAGTGCGGCGCGCTCGGCTGTGGCTCGAATCCGTCGAAGATCAAGTCTCCGCGGATGTCAGCCGTATAGTTCAAACTTCCAAATCTGACCTGATGGCCAGGGGCGTAGCTTTCGATCTACTCCAGATGACCAAGCGAATTGGCCTGCAGTGCAAAGCCGCCGAATACGAAGATCTATCCGGGGAGAAAAGTCTCACCCTGGATCGCATCGCTGTTGATGATCGGAGAAGCCATCGGGCCTAAAAGTGACGACACAGAGGAACTCTCAATGAAAGCACCAATGTCGGTGTCAAAACCGGCGGATCTCGGGTAGGGGGTCCCGAACTTTGCGTCTAGGCGGATGGTAACAGGAGGCAGGGGACACGATGTTTTACCCAGGTTCGGGCCCTCTTGATGGAGGTAAAACCCTATGTCCTGCTTGATTAATATTGATGATATGGGTAGTACAAGAGTAGATCTACCACGAGATCAGAGAGGCTAAACCCTAGAAGCTAGCCTATGGTATGATTGTTGTTCGTTCTACGGACTAAAACCCTCCGATTTATATAGACACCGGAGAGGGTTAGGGTTACACAGAGTTGGTTACAATGGTAGGAGATCTACATATCCGTATCGCCAAGCTTGCCTTCCACGCCAAGGAAAGTCCCTTCCGGACACGGGACGAAGTCTTCACTCTTGTATCTTCATAGTCCAGGAGTCCGGCCGAAGGTATAGTCCGGCTATCCGGACACCCCCTAATCCAGGAGTCCCTCAGACATCTATGCGATGGAGCCAGTCGCCCCAAAGTTCAACCCATGGTCTGCTTGCCCGATCACTTTCGATCGCAGGGACCACCCCACTAGTATCTGTCATGGCGGATCTACCGCACTGGTCCTAGACCCCATCATCGACGGATTTCACCTCACTCGAGTCCTTATGGACGGCGGCAGCAGCCTGAACCTGCTCTATCAGGACACAGTGCGAAAAATGGGTATTGATCCCTCGAGGATCAAATCCACCAAAACCACCTTTAAAGGCGTCATCCCAGGTGTAGAGGCCCATTGCATAGGCTCAATCACACTGGAAGTGGTCTTCGAATCACCGGACAACTTCCGAAGCGAGGAGTTAATCTTTGATATCGTCCCATTTCGCAGTGGCTACCACACACTGCTCGGACAAAGAACATTTGCAAAATTTAATGCAGTGCCGCATTACGCATACCTCAAGCTCAATATGCCAGGACCTAGGGGGGTCATAACAGTAAATGGAAACACAGAACGCTCGCTCCGCACGGAAGAGCACACTGCGGCCCTTGCAGTAGAAGCACAAAGCAGCCTTTTAAGGCAAACCACTGATTCCGCATCACAGCCCCCGGACACCTTCAAGCGAGCCCGGAATAAGCTGCAATAGGATCGCCCGGCACGTTCAGAGCTCGCCTAGCTATTTGGCCCCCGTCCCAGTCCCAATCAAGCGACAAAATCCGTGCCGCACGTACATAACTACGCACTGAAAATACCATGGATATAGACGGGGGCACGATCAGGGCATGTCCCACAATGCGGCTTAGCCGCACTAGGGGCTGTATACCTTTATTACTTCATTTCTCTTTCAGGACCTAACCCCCTGGAAGCCCTTTTCAGCATTACGATTGCCGGACACATTACGGGAAGCAACAACCAAGGCGGCAAGAAGCTAAGATAAACACGGGAACCCCGAGGTGGTCTCTAATAATTGATACACCCACCTTTTGCTACCCACGCGCAGCTTGCCCTAGATAGGACATTTCGAATTGTCCTACTTTCTGCTTATTGCACTACTTGTACCAGTACGCTTTGACGTATTATTTAAATAACAATGCGTATCATTAGTCTATTATTGCATTTTTATCCTTTTTCTATCTTATATGTCCATTCACGACAATCCGCACCCGTACGTTCGGGTACGGTCAGTACGCCAGGGGCTTCTATTTACCCCATAATACAACGCAAGAAGTCTGAACACTTTCAATAGTGCGGCACCCCGAACTTATAGCATTATATGCATCAGCTCCGAATCATGTCTTTGGTAAAATGTTGGGTTTGCCCGGCTCCCATGCTTTGGTACCTTACGTTCCGCTATATCGGCTAAGGTAGCGGTGGGAGAACTACTGCGATTGCGTCTCGGTTCTTCCGGACAAGCGCCTCAGTAGAGAAAGCCGAAAACTGACTGTCATGATAAGGCGAGAGATTGGTTGCTATTCGAGAGGTCTCAAGTCCTTAAAGACTTTTTCTGCTTCGGGCGAGGAGCCGGCCTTGTCCGGCTTAGGCGAGTATAGCGCCCCAAATTCGGCCTTCTGAACACTAGGGGCTTCGCCATAGTTTAAAATTGTAGACTTCTATGGCTAAGTGAGAGTGATAAAGCCTTATAGTCTGATTGCCTGGTGCCTTGCGCTGAACACCTCCCTTGAAGTACCCAAAATTGGGGTAAAGAGTGCTCAGGTTTATCCCGAACACCCCAATACTAGTTACATGGGGGCAGAAGCCGACGACTGTCCAACTCTCAGATATTATAAATGGACGCATAGAAGGTAATATTTTAAAACACAAAAAGCGTTGCATAGCGCAGATGAACTTGTTTCACATTACGGGACCACATGAGCGTGATCATTCAAAAATTACATCCCTGGCACATTCATCCGCCACAAGGCAGGAACCCTTGAGGACACTCTCGTAGTATATCTCGGGGTGGCGATGCTCCTTGCCCTCCAGCGGCCCCTCCTTCACCAGCTTCACGGCGTCCAGCTTCGCCCAGTGCAACTTCACCCGGGCAAAAGCCCTGCGCGCACCCTCGATGCAGGCTGACCGCTTTATGACTTCAAGCCATGGGCAGGCCTCCACGAGCTGCCTCACCAGACCGAAGTAGCTGCCGGACTGGTGCTCGCCAGGCCACATTCGGACTATAAGGCCCGTCATGGCCTATTCGGCTGCCTTGTGAAGCTCGACCAATTGCTTCAGCTGGTCGCTCAAGGGCATCGGGTGTTTGGTCCCAGTATACTGAGACCAGAACAACTTCTCCATCGAGCTCCCCTCCTCAGCTCAGTGAAACTCCGCGGCATCCAGTACACTGCGGGGAAGATCTGGGAACGCTCCTGGAGAGCTCCGAACTCGGGTAAGAAAAAGGAAAGTTTCCTTCACATGCTTGCTTTGCATAATGAATGCCTTACCCGCTGCTATCTTCATCACCGCATCAATTTCCTGGAGGGCCTTGTGGGCTTCGGCCTTAGCGCTCCGGGCACTTTCAAGCGCCTGTGCGAGCTCAGACTCTCGCGTCTTAGAGTCAAGCTCCAAGGACTCATGTTTTTTGGTGAGAGCCTCGAGCTCTTGCTGCACCTCGCCCACTCGGGCTTCTTGCTTCTCCCGCTCGATGCGTTCCTTGGCCGCTTTGTCTTCGGCCTCGGACAGCGCCTTCTTCAGGGTCGCCACCTCGGTCGTGGCCCCTGGCAAATTCATGGTGATCCTATTATTTTAAAACCGAACTTCTTTTCCAAAGCGTAGACAAGGTATTGCTTACCTTTGCTCTCCTCGAGCTGCCTCTTGGTAAGGCCAAGCTCGTCCTCGGACCGCTCCAGGTCCTGCTTCAGTGCAGAGACCTCCGCAGTACGTGCGGCAGCAGCCAGTAGGGAAGCCTACACTTACACATAGACTCCTGACTCATCATTTGATCCTATATTCGACCTTTCTTCTCGAACACCAAAGAGAGCATCAGGGGCTACTATCTATGCGGTAATATTTTCTTATATATATTTTGATTGATTACCTCAAAGCCTGTTAGGAGGCTGGCAAAACCTTCGGTCAGCTCGTTTTTGGCGGACTGAACCTTCTCGATCACCGCACTCATGATAGTGCGGTGCTCTTCGTCGATGGAAGCGCTGCGAAGCGGTTCCAGCAAGTTGTCCGGTGCCTCTTAATGGGTGGTTGGCCCCCCTTAACGGGGGCCGCCTGCTGGAGTCCGGAACCATCGAAGGTTCCGGCGTAGTGTTCGGCTGGGGGCCGAACTTGGAGCCCATAGGAGCCTCGCTCCCTTGGTACCCAGGGTCCGGGAGGTCGCCTGGAGATGCCTCTAGGACCACCTCCCCTTGGCTCAGTGCCTTTTGAGACAACACCTCGGCGTTGTCCATAGGGCGAGGGGTGGAAGCGATCGGAAGAGAACCACTGTTCATATCCGACGAGTCCAATGAGCCACTCGACGAGGATACGTCGAGATGAGCTCGGGACAGACTGTATAATCATGTTTGACATGAGGAGAAGCAGTGCAATAAAACATACCATGAAGTACTATGGTGTACGGACACTTACGACTTCGCCAGGGGCTTGACCCTGGGTAGCTACTCATCGCCGCTATCGGCGGCCGTCGTGGAACAGTCCGGAGCACGGGTCCTTCCCTTCTTGGACCCTTCGGCCTCCCCGGTTGGGTCGGCCTTCCTTTTCTTGTCTCCCCCGTCCAGGGAGAGAGAACTTTCCTCCCCCTCCTCGTTTTTGTGGGAGGAGGGCGCATTGGAGTCATCATCGGATGAGTCCGATACAACCTTGCACCGGAGACCCTTTCGGATCTCCGTGACCTTCTTCTTGGTCTTCTTCGCCGGCACCTCGTAATGTGTCGGAGTCAGCATCTCCATCAGGAGAGCATCTACGGGATCTTCAGGCAGGGGGGCTGGGCAATCAAGCTGCTCCACTGTCTTTATCCAGTCTTGTTAATGGCAAGAGAGCTTAGATCCCGCACATCATTTAACCAGGGCAAACAAATACCCTGCGAGGTATGAAAACTTACCGGATTAGCGCGGCGCTCTGAGTTGAGTCCGCGATCCTCGGAGAGGGAAGGAGGCACCTGGCGCCTTTGAACAGCACCTTCCAAACGTCCTCGTGCGTCGTGTCGAAGAGTTCTCACAACGTTTGGCGCTAGGCCGGGTCGAACTCCCACAAATGGAATGCCCGTCGTTGGCATGGGAGAATCTGGCCGAAGAGCATGACCTGAACCATGTTGACGAGCTTGATTTTCTTGCTCATCATGTTCCTGATGCAAGTCTGGAGTCCGGTCAGTTCTACTGAAGAACCCCAGGACAGGCCCTTCTCTTTCCAGGAAGTGAGTCGCGTGGGGATTCCAGATCGAAATTTGGGGGCCGCCACCCAGTTGGTGTCGCGCGGCTCGGTGATGTAGAACCACCCCGATTGCCACCCCTTTATGGTCTCCACATAGGAGCCTTCTAGCCAGGTGACATTGGGCATTTTGCCCACCATGGCGCCTCCGCACTCTACTTGCTGGCTGACCACCACCTTCGGTTTGACATTGAAAGTTTTTAGCCACAGGCCGAAGTGGGGCCTAATGCAGAGGAAGGCCTCGCACACGACGATAAACACCGAGATGTTGAGGATGAAATTGGAGGCCAGATCATGAAAATCCAGCCCGTAGTAGAACATGAGCCTGCGGACAAACGGGTGGAGAGGAAATCCCAGTCCGCGGACAAAGTGGGTAAGGAAAACTACCCTCTCATGGGGTTCAGGTGTAGGGATGATCTGCCCCGCAGCTGCTAGCCGGTGCGCGATGTCCGCGGCCAGATATCTGGCTGCCCATAGCTTTTTGATGTCCTCCGCCATGACGGAGGAGACCATCCACTCGCGTCCCGCTCCAGACATGACTGGAGTGGTTTGAGGAGAAAGACGTGAACTTGGGCGTTGGAGTTCGAGTGCGCGGGAATGGATAAGCAAGGAGAAGGAGGGCGTGGGTAAAAATGGTGAATCTTTGTCCCTTTATAAGGGCGGAGGAGGCGATGCGCCTCCCCACTTACCTGTTAAACTCGCTTACTCCCCGAGCGCTGTAATTGATGGCGCGGTTGGGTTACCCATACCCGTATTGATGAGAATCCCGTGATAAGGGGACACGATCTCTGCTTCGACCAGACGTGTGTAACATCCCAAATTTTCAATTTGGAATGTTATACGCTAGATCATCATGCATACCATATTTTTTCATTTTGGTTGATCCTAGAAATTTCACGCAACTCAAGGACCCTCGGAGAGAGTTGGAGATTTCGTTATTTTCATATTTGAGAGTTTTCTCAAATTTTGAAAATAGGATCATTTGATTTATTTATTTTATCTTCAATAATTTTTCCGGTGTCAAAATATATGAGAGAGGGAATAATATGACTTTCCCAAATTTAGGAAAAATGAAGATATAATAAATAGATCAATTTTTGTTTTCCGGTGTTTATTTGCATTTTATTTGGATAGGGAAAAATGCGCGTTTTCAAAAATTGCATTTTAGGTCCGGAGAAAAGTTCATTTTGTTCGGCTCATTTTTAGGAGTCGAGGAAAATTTACTTTATTAGTTTTGGAGTCCGGTAGATTTTGTTTTTCTGTGTTTTTTCGAGCGCGGAACCGTTTAAAAAAAATCAAAGTGCAGGGCCTTGGGCCAAAGGCCTAGCCGGCCAAGGCCACGGCCAAGGCCATCGCTAGCCGCGCGCCAGGCGCAGGCGCAGGAGGCCGCCGCCGCCTCTTGTTTCTACCGAATCCTAGTAGGACTTTTGTCCTACTTCCGTATATTCCTTTTCTATTTCTAGATCTTTTCCTTTCTTTTTTTTCTATTCCTATTCCTAGTCTAATTCTTGTCCCCTACCCCAAGTCTCCTCACCCCCTCCCCAATATAAATACCCAAGCACCCCCCCTCTAAATCATCAAACCCAAAGCCTAGAGCTCCACCACACCCGCGCCGCCGCCGCACCTATGCCGCCGCCGCCCCATGCCCACGCCGCCGGAGCCCCTCGCCGGAGACCTCGCCGGAGGTAGCCCCGCGCTACATCTATTCTTTTTCTCGGATCGTTTTCTTCTAATCGTTCCGATTCTTTTCTTCTCTAAACCGTTCCAGTTTTCTAGATCGGTTTTTTGATCGGTTTTCTTCTCCGAAACCCTAGATTGGATTCGTTTTCTTCTCCGATTTAGTTGCCTTTGGACCGTTCGCCGGACCGTTCGCTAACGAACGTGATCACCGGATTCTTCTAGGTTAACGACGTCCGTTCGTTTAACCGTTCTTCTTTTTCTTTTCGTCGGATTTATTCCGCGATCGCGATCTCAGATCCGATCTTCTTTCTAGTCTTTCTTTTCGCTCGTTTATCGGAATCAGGTGATTCAAGCGCCTGGAGTTTCGTCTCGAAACCGCCGTTCCGTCTAATCAACTTGAACAAGCTTTTGCTACAGTAAAATTTGACCTAGATTTCAACTTGCTAGAACCGAGTTGTTTTCTTCCGCTTTTTTCCGTCGTTTGTTCGGTTCGTTCTTTCTTTGCAACCGGAGTTCTTAAGTTGAACTTTCTGGTTCGATCTCTTGTTCGAGTTTTACCTGTGCATTAGATGAGTACTTATTGTATGCTTGTTGTTTGTCTGCGATAGATTACCCGGATTGCGCCGCTTGTTACTTCGAAACCCTAGGACTCGCGGATCATCAGCAAGGCAAGTAACACTTTGATCATACCTTTTCTACAACCCAGTTTTATGATCATACCTTTTCTACAACCCATGTTTTATTGCATTAGATCAATCCTCACACATTGCATGATTAGGATCTAATTAAATTGTGGGATGGGAAGTAGATGAGGTAGTACCTATTACCTGTATTATTATGAAACCTTTGGGAGTTACTTCTACGTTTGCTTATTATGCCATGCTATGCTAGTAGACGTGGATTGGGTGAGTGATATCCATGACAGATGTGAGATTGATAATTTTAATGGTTTATCTAAGGTGGCAACTTAAACACACATCTGGGTGGATTGAGGCACCTGATGTCTATCAGGACTTGCCTGTTTTTTTTGGACCGCCACCCAGGCTCAAAGGGATCATAAGATCTTTCATGCTAGAAACTTCCGTGTGCAGCCACATGCTACTATGGGCTCTGGCATAGTTGACTAAGTTGTGCGAACTCTTACGGGGTGGACTAGCAGATGTAGGGGATGTAGGTGTACCGGTCTACCCCACAAGTAAGGTGCTAGTGCTTCTGAAAGACTATGTCTCGGTCATCCGTTTCTCAAACACCATGTAGTGCGAGAAAACAAACGGAGGCGATCGAGTCATGTGGGGAAAAGTGCGCAAACCTCTGCAGAGTGTACAAACTAATCATGATTAGCCGTGTCCCCGGTTATGGACAACTTGAGTATCTAGTACTTGAATATCATGTGAATCTCAACATGTTACCTCTAATTAATGTTATTGGGTTTTAATTATTTTTAATTGGGATTGAGAATGCTGTCAACCATTCTCAATGTTTCACAACCACCATGATAGTTAAATAAAATTATTCCTTTGCAGTAGGGAAAAACTGGCTTTACGCAAAACTGTAACCATAGAGCTTTCCACCAGCCATATATGCATATAGTATAGCTGTTTCATTCCATTACTCTCTATGTGTTACTTTGCCAGCATATTCCATGTGCTGACCCGTTTTCGGGCTGCAACTTCTCATGTTGCAGACTTTTCAGACGACGAGTAAAGAGCTTTTAGGTCGTGGCCCTATACTCAGTGATTCCGCTGGAGTTGATGGACCCATTTATCTTCCGAGTCTTCCGCCGTTATCGATATTAGATGGCCTTCAGCCATATTTATTGTAATAAGTTCTTTTTGAGCCATCGATGTAATAAGTGTGTGATTGCAACTCTGCTATAAAACCTCGATGTACTGTGTGGTGTCAGCATTACTGATCCAGGGATGACACCGTAGCACAGTAGACGTGATCCATTCGGGTCAGGTCGCTACAGAGATGGTATCAGAGCACACGCTGACTGTAGGACACGACCACTAAGTTAAAGCCATAGATCACCCTTCTCTTCTCATTTTCTAACTCCTCATCTTTTCTACTCTATTAGGATGACGCACGCGAAGATTAAGTACGCTCAACCGGATGAAGGCACACCTTTTGGATTTCACCTGAAGGAAGTCACCAAGTACCTGAACATTGGATTACCAAGCTTCACGGGAACCTTCAACGCCACTCTGCCTGAAGAGGAGCGCTGGAAGATTCAAGCTCACGTTCCGGGAAGGACATTCGCGCCAATCACGAAGCCCATAGATAGTGTTTTCAATGCACCAACCTGGAGTCTAGGAAGGAGCATGGCAGCTCATATCACCATAGGATGCATTGGAGAAGTTTATCAAGAAGACCTCAAGGACACTATCTACCAGATTTGCGGACGCCGAGATGAACAATGGGAGTTAGTCAGCACCAAGAAGGATAGATCCATTGCAGCATTCATCCAGGAGTTAAACCAGCACATTCGACGCCACAAGAACTAGATGTGCAATGATATGATAGAGTTGAAGAATGCAAAGGCAAGGATCATCGAGCTAGAAGGAGAACTGAAGTCTACATGCAAGGACTACATGGACGAGATCGTAGCTCTAGCAAGGCACAATTGCGATCTTAAGCAGGAGATTGAAGAACTCAAGAGGAAGTTAGCATCCAAGGAAGAAGACGAGTACGTCGCATGTCTGGACAACTACATCATCATCGACGACACCGATTCGGATCCAAGTGAACCCGACTTTGAAGACGAAGCTGGAGCAGATATCATGGAGTCTTCCACCGGTTCAAATTTCTAGATGACCACCAGATAGTAGTAGTATTTGCCCCATGTAAAACATTATAGTCGAGCACTTTTGCGATAGTTTTAGACCGTTTGTAAGCCCTTGTTTGATTGATTGAAGTGATTTTGTGTGCATTTGCCTCATGTGCATATGGGTAGTGTTTTCCCTTTAGACCCCTCTATTCTTAATTCTTGTCTTTTCTAAACCCTCAGATGCCTCCGAGGCGTGATAATGGATTTCCACTGGAGCTCACTCAGTTGATCTAGCAGCAGAATCAATTGATGCAGATGTTAGTCCAGAACCAGCAGAACAACAACAACAACCCACCACCACCACCACCACCACCTGTTGACCACTTAGCCCGTTTCCTTAGGCTGAACCCGCCGGTGTTTTCCAGTAGCACCGAGCCAATAGTAGCAGACGATTGGCTCCGTAAGATAGGAAGGGAGTTGACCACTGCAGGATGCACGGATGGTGAGAAAGTGAAGTTTGCCGCACACCAGCTTGACGGACCCGCGGCAGCATGGTGGGAGAATTTCACAGCCACTTACCCAGTTGACACTGTCACATGGGATCAGTTTCAGCAAGCTTTCCGCACTGCCCATGTTTCAGCAGGAGAAGTTTCTGGAAGGACTGAATGATGAACTAAGCATGCAGTTGATGGTAGCGAGTTTCAACAACTACCAGGAGTTGGTAGATCGTGCCATCATGATTGAAGGGAAGAAACAGCAGATTGAGAACCGTAAGAGGAAGTATGGACAGGGGAAGTATAACTCTGGAGCCCAACAGAAGCCCCGTTTTACCCCTAAACCGGGATTTCAGTTTCAGCATACCCATGGAGGAGGTAGTTCGCACAACCATAATGGCCACAAGAATGGTAATGGGAATGGAGGAAGCAACGGCCAGAACCGGACCACCCCATCGACCCCAACCAAGAGAGACCTGAGTCAAGTCACCTGTTTCAAGTGTTCGAAGACCGGACATTATGCCAATGAATGTCCCGAAGGCCAGAATGGAAATGGCAATGGAAGGTCTGGGAAGAAGCCGAACCTTTTCAATAGGGGACAGGTGAACCACGTTAATGTGGAGGAGATTGAAGATCAGCCCGATGCAGTAATAGGTAAGTTTTTGGTTAAGTCATTTACTGCACTCGTTCTTTTTGATACTGGTGCATCGCATTCATACATATCAAGGGGATTTATGGAAAAGTATAGCCTGCCCACTAGGATTCTTAAAACACCTATGCTAGTAAGCTCGCCAGGAGCAGAATACATGGCCAGACAAGGATGTTTCCAAGTACCATTGAGTATAGGAAGGCATGTATTCCCAACGGATTTAATTATTCTGGAATCCCAAGGGTTGGATGTGATTCTTGGTATGGATTGGCTGTCGATGTATGGAGGAAACATCGATTGCGCCAGTAAGACAATTTTGCTTACCACACCAGAAGGAAGAAAGATCAAGTATGTATCCCGGCATGTGCCAAACAGGACACAAGTGAATTGCCTAAGAGGAGTTGTGCAGGAGGAAGTACCAGTGGTAAAGGATTTTCCTGATGTATTTCCTGAGGAATTGCCAGGCATGCCAGCGGATAGAGACATTGAGTTTTTGATTGAGTTATTGCCAGGTACAGGCCCAATATCGAAGCGACCGTACCGGATGCCAGCAAAGGATTTGGTGGAAATTAAGAATCAGATTAAGGAGTTATTGGATAAAGGTTACATTCGCCCAAGTTCTTCGCCTTGGGGATCACCCGTACTTCTAGTGGAAAAGAAGGATGGATCATTAAGGATGGTTGTAGATTATCGGGGATTGAATGAAGTAACCATCAAGAATAAGTACCCACTGCCAATGATCAACGATCTGTTTGATTGATTGCAAGGAGATAAAGTGTTTTCCAAGATCGATTTGCGATCAGGGTACCATCAGTTGAAGATTCGAGAGAAGGACATACCTAAGACATCATTCACCACAAGATATGGACTGTATGAGTATACCGTTATGTCATTTGGATTAACTAACGCACCTGCCTATTTTATGAACCTGATGAACAAAGTGTTTATGGAGTTTTTGGATAAGTTCGTCGTAGTGTTCATTGATGACATCCTAGTTTATTCGAAGAATGAAGAGGAGCATAAGGAACTTTTGCGTTTGGTTTTGGAGAAACTAAGGGAACATCAGTTATACGCCAAATTCAGCAAATGTGAGTTTTGGTTGAAGGAAGTTGGATTCCTCGGACACGTTATATCCGAAGAAGGTATAGCAGTTGACCCCACAAAGGTTGAGACCGTAACCGAATGGGAAGCACCAACAATAGTTGGAGAGATCCGGAGTTTTCTTGGACTCGTAGGATACTACCGGAGATTCATTGAGAACTTTTCAAAGATTGCAAAGCCTATGACTGAATTATTGAAGAAGGATACTAAGTTCAAATGGACTGAGGAGTGTGAGGCTAGTTTCCAGGAGTTGAAGAAACGTTTGGTTACCTCACCAGTATTGATTTTGCCAGATTAGACCAAGGATTATGAGGTGTACTGCGACGCTTCACGTCGAGGACTTGGAGCAGTGCTTATGCAGGAAGGAAGAGTTGTTTCGTATGCTTCACAACAACTGAAGCCTCATGAGTTGAATTATGCCACGCATGATTTGGAGTTAGCAGCCGTAGTGCATGCATTGAAGACGTGGAGACATTTCCTCATTGGAAATCATTGTGAGGTGTACACGGATCACAAGAGTTTGAAGTACATTTTCACGCAGAAGGAGTTGAACCTCCGACAAAGGAGATGGTTGGAGCTCATCAAGGATTATGACATGAGATTGCATTACCATCCCGGAAAGGCTAATGTAGTAGCTGACGCATTGAGCCGTAAGAGCCATGTCAATACCCTAGTGACGGGGAAAATACCAAAGGAATTAGAAGAAAACCTTCATGAGCTATGTTTGGAAATAGTTCCGAGAGGCTATGTAGCAGCATTGGAGATTCAGTCAACATTGATGGATAAGATCGGAGAAGCTCAGAAATCTGACAAGGAGATTGCTGCTATAAAAGAGAAATTGAGCGAAGGAAAAGCAAAGGGATTTCGTGAGGATGAGCACGATACCTTATGGTTTGAAGACCGTGTTTATGTGCCCAATGACCCGGAGATCAGGAAGTTGATTTTGCAAGAGGCACATGATTCACCATATTCGATTCACCCAGGGAATACCAAGATGTATTTGGATTTAAAGGAAACATTCTGGTGGACCGGAATGAAGAAGGATATTGCAGCATATGTAGCAGTTTGTGACGTATGTCAGAGAGTAAAGGCAGAACATCAAAAGCCAGCAAGATTGTTACAACCATTGCCGATACCCGAATGGAAGTGGGATAAGATAGGCATGGATTTTATCACAGGACTACCCAGGACGAAAGCAGGATATGACTCGATATGGGTAGTAGTTGATCGTTTGACGAAGGTAGCACATTTCATTCCAGTTAAGACCACTTACACTAGTGCTAAGTTGGCAAAGATATACATGACTAGGATCATTTGTTTGCATGGAGTCCCGAGGAGTATCGTATCAGATACCAGTTTCGTTCCACGACAACAGTTACAAAGTTGGAGACCGACAATTCTTTGGACCAGATTTGATTAAGGAGTCTGAACGGAAAGTTAAGTTGATTCGCGATAGGCTCAAGGTAGCCCAGTCCAGGTAGAAGAGCTACGCAGATTCAAAACGCGAGGAGATAGTTTACGAAACTGGAGACAGAGTTTATCTCCGAGTATCCCCACTTCGAGGAGTTAAGCGTTTTGGAGTTAAGGGAAAGTTAGCACCACGTTTCGTTGGACCGTTTAAGATCTTGAAACGTATGGGAGAAGTCGCTTATAGGTTGGAATTACCAGAAGGACTGTCAGGAGTTCATGATGTATTCCATGTTTCTCAGCTGAAGAAATGTCACGCCGAGATGGCGGAGATACCGCTAAGGGATACCGTACCGCTTGAAGCGATTCAGTTAAAGGATGACCTAACATATGAGGAGAAGCCAGTCAAGATTCTCGAGTTTGCCAGTAGAGTTACTCGCAGCAAGGTTATCAAGTTTTGCAAAGTTCAGTGGAACCACCACTCAGAGGATGAAGCCACCTGGGAGAGAGAGGAAGATTTGCTCAAGGACCACCCTCACCTATTTTCTAGCCAACCCGAATCTCGAGGGCGAGATTCATCTTAAGGGGGGTAGGTTTGTAACATCCCAAATTTTCAATTTGGAATGTTATACACTAGATCATCATGCATACCATATTTTTTCTTGCATTTTGGTTGATCCTAGAAATTTCACGCAACTCAAGGACCCTCGGAGAGAGTTGGAGATTTCATTATTTTCATATTTGAGAGTTTTCTCAAATTTTGAAAATAGGATCATTTGATTTATTTATTTTATCTTCAATAATTTTTCCGGTGTGAAAATATATGAGAGAGGGAATAATATGACTTTCCCAAATTTAGGAAAAATGAAGATATAATAAATAGATCAATTTTTGTTTTCCGGTGTTTATTTGCATTTTATTTGGATAGGGAAAAATGCGCGTTTTCAAAAATTGCATTTTAGGTCCGGAGAAAAGTTCATTTTGTTCGGCTCATTTTTAGGAGTCAAGGAAAATTTACTTTATTAGTTTTGGAGTCCGGTAGATTTTGTTTTTCTGTGTTTTTCCGAGCGCGGAACCGTTTAAAAAAAAATCAAAGTCCAGCGCCTTGGGCCAAAGGCCCAGCTGGCCAAGGCCATCGCTAGCCGCGCGCCAGGCGCAGGCGCAGGAGGCCGCCGCCGCCTCTTGTTTCAACCGAATCCTAGTAGGACTTTTGTCCTACTTCCGTATATTCCTTTTCTATTTCTAGATCTTTTCCTTTCCTTTTTTTTCTTTTCCTATTCCTAGTCTAATTCTTGTCCCCTACCCCAAGTAAACTCCCCCCTCCCCAATATAAATACCCAAGCACCCCCCCTCTAAATCATCAAACCCAAAGTCTAGAGCTCCACCACACCCGCGCCGCGCCGCCACCCCACACCCGCGCCGCCGCCGCACCTTGCCGCCGCCGCACCACGCCCACGCCGCCGGAGCCCCTCGCCGGAGACCTCGCCGGAGGTAGCCCCGCGCTACATCTATTCTTTTTCTCGGATCATTTTCTTCTAATCGTTCCGATTCTTTTCTTCTCTAAACCGTTCTGGTTTTCTAGATCGGTTTTCTTCTCCGAGACCCTAGATCGGATTCGTTTTCTTCTCCGATTTAGTTGCCTTTGGACCGTTCGCCGGACCGTTCGTCCTAACGAACGTGATCACCGGATTCTTCTAGGTTAACGACGTCCGTTCGTTTAACCGTTCTTCTTTTTCTTTTCATCGGATTTATTCCGCGATCGCGATCTCAGATCCGATCTTCTTTCTAGTCTTTCTTTTCGCTCGTTTATCGGAATCAGGTGATTCAAGCGCCTGGAGTTTCGTCTCGAAACCGCCGTTCCGTCTAATCAACTTGAACAAGCTTTTGCTACAGTAAAATTTTGACCTAGATTCAACTTGCTAGAACCGAGTTGTTTTCTTCTGCCACTTGTTTTTCCGTCGTTTGTTCGGTTCGTTCTTTCTTTGCAACCGGAGTTCTTAAGTTGAACTATCTGGTTCGATCTCTTGTTCGAGTTTTACCTGTGCATTAGATGAGTACTTATTGTATGCTTGTTGTTTGTCTGCGATAGATTACCCGGATTGCGCTGCTTGTTACTTCGAACCCTAGGACTCGCGGATCATCAGCAAGGCAAGTAACACTTTGATCATACCTTTTCTACAACCCATGTTTTATTGCATTAGATCAATCCTCACACATTGCATGATTAGGATCTAATTAAATTGTGGGATGGGAAGTAGATGAGGTAGTACCTATTACCTGTATTATTATGAAACCTTTGGGAGTTACTTCTACGTTTGCTTATTATGCCATGCTATGCTAGTAGACGTGGATTGGGTGAGTGATATCCATGACAGATGTGAGATTGATAATTTTAATGGGTTTATCTAAGGTGGCAACTTAAACACACATCTGGGTGGATTGAGGCACCTGATGTCTATCAGGACTTGCCTGTTTTTTTTGGACCGCCACCAAGGCTCAAAGGGATCATAAGATCTTTCATGCTAGAAACTTCCGTGTGCAGCCACATGCTACTATGGGCTCTGGCATAGTTGACTAAGTTGTGCGAACTCTTACGGGGTGGACTAGCAGATGTAGGGGATGTAGGTGTACCGGTCTACCCCACAAGTAAGGTGCTAGTGCTTCTGAAAGACTATGTCTCGGTCATCCGTTTCTCAAACACCATGTAGTGCGAGAAAACAAACGGAGGCGATCGAGTCATGTGAGGAAATGTGCGCAAACCTCTGCAGAGTGTACAAACTAATCATGATTAGCCGTGTCCCCGGTTATGGACAACTTGAGTATCTAGTACTTGAATATCATGTGAATCTCAACATGTTACCTCTAATTAATGTTATTGGGTTTTAATTATTTTTAATTGGGATTGAGAATGCTGTCAACCATTCTCAATGTTTCACAACCACCATGATAGTTAAATAAACTTATTCCTTTGCAGTAGGGATAAACTGGCTTTACGCAAAACTGTAACCATAGAGCTTTCCACCAGCCATATATGCATATAGTATAGCTGTTTCATTCCATTACTCTCTATGTGTTACTTTGCCAGCATATTCCATGTGCTGACCCATTTTCGGGCTGCAACTTCTCATGCTGCAGACTTTTCAGACGACGAGTAAAGAGCTTTTAGGTCGTGGCCCTATACTCAGTGATGCCGCTGGAGTTGATGGACCCATTTATCTTCCGAGTCTTCCGCTGTTATCGATATTAGATGGCCTTCAGCCATATTTATTTTAATAAGTTCTTTTTGAGCCATCGATGTAATAAGTGTGTGATTGCAACTCTGCTATAAAACCTCGATGTACTGTGTGGTGTCAGCATTACTGATCCAGGGATGACACCGTAGCACAGTAGACGTGATCCATTCGGGTCAGCTCGCTACAACGTGTCAAGAAAACCGCCTCGCGATATGTGCGGTACTGGTTGAGGAAAACGGTTCGAATAATGAACGAGCCATGACATGATGTGACGTTGCTAAACGTGTTAGCAGATTAGATTTGTGAAAATATTATTCTCTCTATGATGGTATATGGAACTTATTTTGCAGAACTGGACACTATCCTTGTGCTCAAGATCTTCTATGGAGTATTCGGAGGAAGAACCCGGCTTGTAATGCCGAAGAGAATACTTCGCGTCAGACTCATCATCATTAAAGCCTGGTTCAGGGGCTACTGAGGGAGTCATGGATTAGGGGGTCTCCGGACAGCCGGATTATATCCTTTGGCCGGACTATTGGACTATGAAGATACAAGAATGAAGACTTCGTCCCGTGTCCGGATGGGACTCTCCTTGGCGTGGAAGGCAAGCTTGGCAATACGGATATGTAGATCTCCTCCCTTGTAACCGTCCTTGTGTAACCCTAGCCCCCTCCGGTGTCTATATAAACCGGAGGGTTTAGTTCGTAGGACAACATACAATCATACCATAGGCTAGCTTCTAGGGTTAGCCTGTACGATCTCGTGGTAGATCAACTCTTGTAATACTAATATCATCAAGAACAATCAAGCAGGAAGTAGGGTATTACCTCCATCAAGAGGGCCCAAACCTGGGTAAACATCTTGTCCCCCGCCTCCTGTTACCATCTGCCTTAGACGCACGGTACGGGACCCCCTACCCGAGATCCTCCGGTTTTGACACTGACACAGCCCTCAAGGCCGATGGTTGGCTTCCTCCACTACAGAGGAGGATATTGCAAAGCTTCGTGCGGCCAGATACTTGACCACGGAGGCCCACCATAGGCTTCCTGCTCAAGGACAGGTTATTCCGACCCCCAGATCTGGCGAGAGGGTCGTATTCATCTCCCACTTCCTCCGAGGGCTAGGGTTCTCTCTTCACCCCTTCGTCCGGGGGCTAATGTTTTATTACGGACTAGATTTTCATGATCTAGCTCCGGACTCTTTCCTCCATGTCTCGGCGTTTATCATTACATGCGAGGTCTTCCTCCAAACCCCCACACTTTGGCTTATGGCTCAAGACTTTTAGTGTGAAGCCGAAGGTAGTTGACGGGGAACAGGCGGAGTGTGGTGGTGTCGTAGTGAGCAAGCTTACCAACACTCTCTTGCCAAAAGGCTCTTTCACCGAAACCTCCCACCAATGGCAGCGAGAGTGGTTCTATGTCACGGAACCCCGTTGCACCAAGTGGGTAGCTATACCTACGTTCCATTCTGGCCCTCCGCCACAACTTGCATCATGGATTAACATGGGGATGGACTGGGGATCAGTTGACGAAGTACAAACTCTACAGAGCCGCATCAGAACCCTCCTTGAGAGAGACATCGATCTTGTCAATGTGATTCAAGTGATGCTAGTTCGCCGAATCCTGCCATGCTAGCGCAGGTCGTGCCGCATGTGGGAGCTTAATCCAGAAGGACCACGAACCCTCCAACACTTCTTCGGCACTACACACGAAGGGATGTGGAAGCTATTTTTCAGGAAGTGAAAACATTGGTCGGACACTACTGAGGACGCTGGCCTTGACTGCAACCGTCCGGACACCCCGGTAAGAACTTGTCTTCCGAACACTTTGTAGTTACGCATACCGTAATATGGTACTGAGCAAACTATCTTCTTCCAGGGCTGGATAAAGAAAGTGGAATTAATTATGTGTTCGGCCCCCTTGCTCGAAGGCCCGACGAATCCTGTTTTAACAAGGATGCTGGCCTTGGCACCATACCAGATGCCTGTGAAGGGGGGCAAGGCAGAGAGGACCAAAGATGGCCTCCATCCCGAAGGTGTATCAGACATTGTGTCCGGAGGAATCAAGATCCCATCGTCCGAAGACAAAAATGAGGGGGAGGTCAACACCTCTTCCCCTCATGGAAAGAAAAGGGCCGCCTCCGAAGATTGGGAGAAAAAGGCTCCTAAGCGAGGCAAGATGCCTCTGTCGGGTGGCTTAGGCTTGGTGGACGTTGACGCTCAGTCTCATGATGAGGAGAAGCCTTAGGCCAAAACATAAGTAAACAAGGATGTTTTAGACATGTCCCGTTCTTCTTCTTGTAATGCCTAGAATATATACCTTTTGTAGTTCGGCACACAGTCTTCTTCAACAATTCTATTCCTCAGGGGACCTTATCCCAGAGATGATGGAAAGCGAGACGCCTCCACCGGCCTCTCCGCCCAATAGGGCGGACGACTTTGAGGTGTCATCGCGGAGGGTCTCCCCCGACCAATAGGGGGTGCAAGGGATGATGAAGATATTACCTGAAGGTGACACTTCGATGGCCCAGGGTCCGGGGACCAGTAATGAAGGCCCTGAACAATCCGATCTACAGCCGGATACTGATAAATGGATCCCTTCAAAGGGTGGCCATACTCCTACAGCAGCCTCCGGTGATCCAGAGGCGCCGGATATACTGACGAACATGCTGCAGCAGGCGTCCGTCTTAGAGGAACATCGTACCTTGATGGGCACGGTGGTTGAAAAGGTCTTGTCTGCAAAGTGCGGGTTGAATGAGGCCTTTGTGGGCCAACTAAGAGGTTTCGAGGTTTTTACTGTAATATGTTCAATTGTGTTTTATTCACAAAATACACCAATGTATAGATAGAAGCCCCTGAGACTCTGATTGGCTTCCCGAGGGAGGCAATCAGAGGATCAAAAGAAATGCCCAGGGACTGACCTGATTAATTGGAACACAGGCTATTTCTCCCCTGACAACTGCCCAGACTACAGATATTGTCGAGTTGCAGCGGAAGCTTGATGTGGCAGGGGATGACATTGCGTTAATCAATAGGCGTCTTGACGAGTCACAATGTATGTTTGAGAGCAGTCCTTACACATACGTGTTTGTAATATAAGCATGACACTAAAAATTGCATACTGGGATATATATATGGCTGCAGATGGTGCCGCCGCCGTTGAGATTCTTCGGGCCGAGCTGGCCCAGGCCAAGGAGTAGGCCCGGTTTAGTAATGCGGATACCGAAAAGGCATCGGCCGAGTTAAAGGCTGAACGGGCTACTCGGCACCAAGACGCGGGGAAAATATCCGTGATGGCACTCGAACTAAAGAATGCTACTAGCCGCTATGAATTCCTTGAGAAGGCGAATAAAGCCAAAACGGCTAATCTTGACAAGGCCTTGCGAGAGGTGAAAGATGCGCGGTCCGAATATAGAGCTGCCCGTGAGGAGATCCGGCAAGCTAGGGAGATTGCGGCTGGTAAGCCCTTTTTATTACAGATTAAGTTCGGCCATCCGAATTATGCTCAGCTTAACCAAGTGTGGAGCTCTCCAGACGCGTTTTTGGACCTGCCGAAGAGTTCTTCCGATGCGGCGCAATTTTACCAGGTGCAAGAGGGATTTGCAACGGAGATGCTTTTCTGGTCACAGTATAGTGCATCAAAACGCCCTATGCTGCTGAATGACCAGATGTCCCAATGGGCCGAGCTTCATAGGATGTCTGGTGCTACCATGAAGAACGTCATACTCCGGCTATGGCCGACTGAGCCTATTCCGAATAGCTACTTTAGCTTGGTGCAGCGGCTTACTGATGCGGTGCCACGTATCGACACTGCAAAGCGGTCGGCGTGTATTGAAGGTGCACAGATGGACTTTGCCCGAGTCAAGACATACTGGGGGAAGATGAAGGCCATCGATATTGCAGTGAAGGGTCCACCCAAGGGCAAGGACCATCACGCACCAGAGCATTATTTTCAGGACGTCTTGGAGGCTGCCTGCTTGATAGAGGGTCAATGTTCGAAAGGCATAATATTCGAATGAACTCTGTATGAATTGTAAGAGAAAATTTTTATAATCAGTCTATATTTTAGTTTTGCCTAAAGGCTGTTATTCCTCCTGTGCGGCCATTTGTATATAATCTGAAATTTTTCCAGTTGTCGGCTTCATCCCCCTCGTAGGAAATACAGGGGTGTTCGGAAAAGCATCTGATCACTCTTGACCCGTCTTGTTCTGAGAAGGAGGTGTCAATGCGGCGAACCAGGCAATCGGACTATAGGGCATTAACACTTTCACTTAGCCATAGGAGTTTTATGGTGGGTCTACGATATAGCCCCTTGTATGTATGCGGCTTATTCATACGATGCGTTTACATACTTGACCGGAAAGAGGTCCTTCGTGTGACATAGAGGGAATCGCGAAAGATTCTAGTAAGTCATTGAGTGGTTGACCAGCTCTCGCCCAACATGACAGTCAGTTTTTGGCTTTCTCTACTGAGGTGCTTAACCAGGTGAACCGGAAGCACAATCGCAGTAGTTCTCCCTTTACTACCCTAGCCGATAGAGCGGAACGTAAGATAGCAAGCACAGGAGCCAGGCAACCCAACTATTGACCCAAGACATGATTCGGAGCTGATGCATATAAGGTCAAACTCGCGACGCCGAAGTACGCTGTAGAGCTGTTCGGACTTGTCGGCAACTCGTTTGTTCCCATACCGAGCCCCTGGCAAGTTATGCCGAGGTGTATGTTTAAAACAACCGTAGGGGAAAAACTCGGTTCTTTAGAAAAGAGTGGATTATTTTTTCTGGGATCTGAGTGATGTGCCAATCGTTTATATAGATAACAAACCACAACCCCGGCTATTTGACATGCCAGGGGTCGAAGGTAGAGGAAAAAGGCACTTTATAGGCTCGAAATAGAGAGTGTGGTCTACAAAAAGTTATTTTGGACGTCCTGTCGCACGTTTGCGCCGCCTGTCCTCGATGAAGGGACTCCTTGATGGAAATAGCCCTTGGGTGAGTGTACGCACCCGAAATCCGATAGAGTCCGTGGCCAGCCATTAAGCCACCTGTGGAGAGGAAAGAGAAAAAGAAGAAGAAAAAGTAATTAGAAAAAAGGGGAGGTTATGGGAGTACTTGCAGGTCCGTCCGTATTGTGCTTCCGCCGGCGCCCAGGATATTTTAAGTGTATAATTATGTATGCGTGGTACAGACTTCGCAGGTATATTAGGTGGGCGGCGGAAGCCGAACTGCTAGTCCCCCGCTGTGTATTTCGGCTGAGGTAGCCGTAGTATGGTCCTCTGTATGGCGGGAGCGCTCCGTGCATTCCCCTGTAGGGGAGTGTGTCACGTATACCATGTTCACTGTCTTTACTTCGGGGGGAAACTGCTTCTGACCCCCGGTGTTTGGTTGGCGAGTTTCTTCGTCATCGTTGTCGCCGGGCGACCTCTTCCCCTTGTGTTCGGCATTTGACTTGCCGGCCTGTTTGAAGACCCAACAGCTTCTGTTGGTGTGATTAGCTGGTTTATTGGGGTGGCCATGAATCTGGCAGGGCCTATCCAATATCTTATCTAAATTGGATGGTTCGTTTCTATTTGCCGTAAATGGCTTTTTCCATTGACCGGGTTTGGGGCCGCTGAATCCGGCGTTAATCGTTATGTCGTGCGTTCCCCCATTAATATTGCCACGTTTGTGTTTATTGAGTCGTGGTTTCCCGTTGCCATCTCGAACTTCGGAAGTGCCCGGGTCACTGGCGCTGCTGCTTCTATGACCGAGCCAGCTGTCTTCTTTCGTGCAAAAGCGGGTCATCAGAGCGGTAAGGGATGACATGGATTTTGGTTTCTCCTGACCGAGGTGGCGGGCGAGCCACTCATCCCGGACACTGTGTTTAAAGGCCTCTAGGGCTTTCGCGTCCGAACAGTCTACGATTTGGTTCTTTTTAACTAAGAACCTAGTCCAGAGCTTCTTGGCTGACTCTCGTGGCTGCTGGACGGTGTGATTTAAGTCATCGGCATCTGGTGGCCGGACATATGTACCTTGGAAGTTGTCGCGGAAGGCGTCTTCCAAATCCTCCCAGCTGCCAATAGAGTTTTCAGCCAGACTGTTTAACCAGTACCTTGCTGGTCCTTTGAGTTTTAGTGGGAGGTATTTGATGGCGTGAAGCTCATCTCCGCAAGCCATATGAATATGGAGAAGAAAATCCTTGATCCATACCACAGGATTAGTTGTTCCATCATATGATTTGATATGCACAGGTTTAAACCCCTCTCGAAATTCATGCTCCATTACTTCTTCAGTGAAGCAGAGTGGGTGTGCGGCGCCTCTATATTGGGCCACGTTGCGACATAGCTTAGATGGAGTCCGTCTGCGTTTTCGACCCGGTCGTGACTAGACCTGTCACGTCCGAATAGGTAGCCGTCGTTGCGTGTCGAGGCACATCCTCGCGATCCGTAGATCGATCTAGTATGTTCTGCTCTACTATCCAGGTCCTACCGAGGGTCGTATGTATGACCCTGAGCTGTTTTATCTCTGTTTTTTCTTTGGGTTGAGGCAGGCCACTGTTCGTCTTGAGTTGCCGCTCTATCCTGACCGCATGGTGGTCGATTAGCCGTATTGTCCCGACCACGTGGTACAGGTTCCGGCGCCTCCTCATCGAACTGAGGTAGCAATCTGTGCTTTGGGTAACCTTTGGTTGTGCGCTTGAGGCTGTATTCTTCGGCTGTTAGGATGTCTTTCCATCTATCATTGAGCAGGTCCTGGTCAGCTTGAAGCTGCTGCTGCTACTTCTTTTTCAGGCTCCTTGGAGTGGCTAATAGCCGGCGTTTAAAGCGCTCCTGCTCGAGAGGTTCCTCGGGCACGATGAAATCCTCGTCGCCGAGGCTCTCCTCATCCTCGGAGAGCGGAAGATAATTACTATCCTCCGAGTCTTCGTGTATGGCCTGTTCGTCAGGGCTATCGTGTCCGTCTTCCCGTTCATTCTGTTCGGATGTTGCCTCACTAGGGTCTTCATTGTCTTCGGCATCGTCCGGGGTGTTGTTTTCTACGGTGCCAGCATTGCTATCTTTTGCACAACGTGACTTAGAGTGGCGCTACTGATGCTGACGTCTGGGCTGTGTCTCAGGAGGTTTATCCTCAACTGGATCTTCTTTGTCATCATCATTAGTTTCTTTGGTGTATCCACCATGTATACGTCGTATGAAGAAGTGATCGTCCAACGTCCGGTAAGCGGCGGGTTTTGGCCCTGCTCCTCATCGGCATCGTCGTCTATACCATCGAGGTCTTCGGAGCTGTAATCGAGCATGTCGGTTAATTCCTTGACAGTGGCTATGGAGTGGGTGGCGGGTGGGAAGCAAAATTCTCCATCACCAGCCCCTAGTTCGAACCGGATATAGTTCAGCTATAAGTCCTCTGCCAAGGACATGTTCTTTAATGAGTTTAGCATGTCACCCAAGGGCGAGTGCTGGAAGATGTCCGCTGCACTGAATTCAAAGATCGCTAAACGATCAAGTTCGGTGCCCGCGGGCTCACATGGTTCGGAAGTTATGACCGGAGACGAGTCCGAAGTTCCGGTGACATAGATATCGTGTGAGGTTAAATCCATGTGCGGCTCCAACGCCGGGGAATCTGCGGCCTCCATGGCGGGGTTGAGCCTCCCGTCCTTGGATGGCGCAGTCCACTCCAGATCTAAGGCCAGAGCGGTTACATGAGCTATCTCCTGGATGTTGTCCGATGACAGATTTAGGTCATGTCCATCGGGGTGACAAGGAGTGGTTGCCGCAGTCTCGAATCCGGCGAAGATCAAGTCTCCACGGATGTCCGCAACATAGTTCAAGCTCCCAAATCTAACCTGATGGCCAGAGGCGTAGCTTTCGATCTGCTCTAGATGGCCAAGCGAGTTGGCCCACAGTGCGAAGCCGCCGAACACGAAGATCTGTCCGGGGAGGAAGACTCCCCCTGGACTCCATCGTTGTATATGATTGAAGGAGCCATCGAACCTCTAGACGACGGCACAGTGGAGCTCTCAATGAAAGCACCAATGTTGGTGTCAAAACCGGTGGATCTCGGGTAGGGGGTCCCGAACTGTTCGTCTTAGGTCGATGGTAACATGAGACAGGGGACACAATGTTTACCCAGGTTCGGGCCCTCTCTATGGAGGTAATGCCCTACATCCTGCTTGATTGATATTGATGAATATGAGTATTACAAGAGTTGATCTACCTCGAGATCGTAAAGGCTAAACCCTAGAGGCCTAGCTTCTATGGCTATGGCAACGAATATCCTCCCTCCGGACTAAGTCCTCCGGTTTATATAGACACCGGGAGGATCTAGCGTTACATAAGGTCGGTTACAAAGAAAGGAATCTACATGTTTGGTCACCAAGCTTTCCCTCTACGCCAAGGAGAGTCCCATCCGGACATGGGTGCAGTCTTTGGTCTTCGTATCTTCACTACCCATCAGTCCAGACCATAGTTAACAGGCCGGACGCCCGAGGACCCCTTAGTCCAGGACTCCCTCATTAGGCTAATTTCCAGCCTGGTGTGTCTTTCAACATGTTAATGGCCCATAAATGAGTTGGGCCATTTGTAGTCAGACCTGAGTTTTGGCCTCTTAACGGACCATGCTCTTCATGACGAATACCAGGCCAGTTCCGCTTTCGGCCTACTAAAGGCCCACAACACAGTTGGGCCATATACAGTCCGACCTGACTTTCGGCCTCTTAGCAGTCCATGCTCTTCATGGTCTAGTACGAGCCCGCTGTCTCTTTCGACCTGCTAAAGGCCCACAATACACTTTGGCCATATATAACCCGACCTTGGTATCGGCCTATTAACGGCCCATGAAATCGAGTGGGCCCACTTATTGCCCGCTTCGATGTTGGCCTGTTAACGACCCGAGAGGTAACAGGACTGAGCATTAACTTTTGGGTCGTTTCAATTATAGTGGCCCAATAGAGCTTTCGGCCTGGTTATGGCCCATTAACGTAATGGGCCCAGTAAAGTTCAAACATGTCTGTAGACACAATTAGATAACGTCAATTCCATCCTAGCTATAATTTGAGCCCATTACGATGAGCAATTATGGACAGGAGAAAAACCGATCAATCAAAGGCCCATGAGAATTTTGGCCCATGCGAGCCCATTAGGGAAGCCCATTAAGGGCAGTGGGCCGCTTCCTTCATATAGGGCCCATGACTGTTCATGCTAACTAATAATTTCACTACTTTTTGCCTTCCTAGTGACCTGTTAGCTGGAATGCGTGTCGCACTAAGCAAACATACGACTTGCAAGGAAAAACGTTGCACATCCAACATATATTACAGGAAATTACATCCACTGGGCAATCAAAGATTGATGTCAGTGCAAATAAATGAACAGAACTTAACGATCTACAACCTCACATTCTACAACTTCAAAGCATGTGAGCAAGTTCTTCCTTCTTTGCTACACTATCTCTGAAAACATTGATCAGTTGCTGTTGCGCAAGAATGTGCACCTTTGATTCCTCCATGATTGCTTCATCTAGTAATTCGTTCACAAACATACATTTTTTCCGTTGGATTCGAGACAGAGGAAACCCAGCAGACTCAGATGGCAATTTTGGTAGGCTTGTATTATTGATACTGGAGAGTGTCTCGACCACTGCATAAGAACATAAATTAGGAGGGGAACCAAACAGATTAATCAAGAGTTATTGCCATATTACCTGGCTTAGATTTATTGGAAAGAAACAATGGGGTTGCCTTGCTATTTTTAGAGTTTGTCTTCTTATCTTCAGTAGCCTGCACCAAATTAACACACTAGCATTGCTATCGTTCGCTAGGTCAGATAATAGGAAAGCAACATTGACACAATGAACATTTGGGCAACCAGACCACACCAGCCTACACCAAATTAACACAATATGGCACATCTATCATCATCTAGGTAAGGTAATAGGAAAGCAACATTGACACAATGAATGACTGGGCAACCAGAACATGACTACAATTTAGTAATAATGTGCATGATATGAGATAGTACACTCATGCAGCTCAGTATGAAAAACTAACATGCAGTTTTCCTTACAAAAATCAACATTGTCGCCTTTAATTATACATTTTTCTACAAGTAAATTTAGAGCATATAAAGGTTGGATTCACACCGATTAACAAAATACATGATGATGTAAAAATTTAGTGATATACAATAGGTACTTACATCAACATTGGAGCACAGAGAATTCCCGCAAGATACTTTCCTCGAACACAATCCTAGTTTAGAAAGTCTTCTATCCTTTAAGCTTATTTTCTAAAAGAGAGATGGGTAAGAAACATGTAGAAAATATGATCTGAATGCTATGAAATTTCATGATGTGAGCATACGCACACGCTTTTTAGAATGGAGTTGACATATTTTTGCTGGACTAGAGCAGACTAGTTCTTTGGCCACTTGAATCTGCTTATTATAAGTAGGAGTTGGGTTTCTTTGTGCTGGAGAGGTATTATGAACATTGGAGTTGGTTTACTATCTCCTGGCATTTCGATCTTTTGCAAAGACCTTGTTTGTGACCCTTCAGATTCTAACATAGCCGTCTTCCCCTTGCATGCCTTATATATAAGAATGGTGCTTCAGTTATAAAAATGATATCACAGAGAGATGGAGTAGGTACTGAAGAATAGAAAGGCATGACATATTGACATGTATTCCCTCCATCCGGAAATAAATGTATGTGTCTAGGCGTATTTCAGTTCTATATACATCCATTTTATCCATTTCTGCGACATGTAATTCGGACGGAGGGTGTATGATGTAAGAGCTAGGGACACGACAGGACAATAGAGTAAAAAACACTAGTTGAATGTAAAATTGTATGATAGCATAATACATACAAAAAAACACTAAGGCAACATATGCGTGTATGATTGGGCAACTAAGATGGCATTGCAACAGACCACTAGAACAATACTTCAATGTAAAAAACATGGTATGGTAGACAGATGAAGTACATGCCGATGAATAACAATGCATAAAATATTCAGAAGCATGATGTCCAAACTAAGCAGATGGCATTGCGACAGAGTAGAATGATAGTACTCGAATTTGAAAACATGTTATCATGAATGGAATAGGTACTGAAATCAGGAAGGCATGACATATCTACATGCACTGCTGCAGGATACTGCTAACGCAACACTACGATCAGAGACCCTTTGCCAAAACTGTGTGCAATGCAATAATCGCAAACGGTGGTGTAAAAAAACCATCAAAAAAGTGCAAAACATTTGCGATGGTGGAGCCATCAAACACGGTTCATATTTTACTTGCGTGCGCGATGTAGGGCACACGGTTAATCCATTCAAACTGTTTGCGATGAGGCAGAACAACATAAACGGACAACCATATCAATGTGTGTGCAATGCAGGACACACGGTCAATCCACTCGAACTGTTTGCGATGAGGTAGAACAATAGAAACAGGCAGCCATATCAATGTGTGTGCGATATATGACATATGGTTCACTTGGACGAATTGTTTTCAATTAGGGAACACAACAGAAATGGTTCAACTTAACAAGATGTGCATGATATGCGGCATACAGTTCACATGGATGAACTATTTGCGATGAGCCAAAAGAACACAAACGAGTCGTGTAAACAAGATGTGTGTGATACGTGGCGAACAGCCAACTCAGATGAACTGTTTGTGATGAGAAATTACAACACAGGCGGTCAATACAGTTACTTTGTGTGTGATTCTCTGTGTACAAAAAACTTTGAAAAATGCAAACTAGTTGCTTGCGGTGGCTAGGAATATCACACACGATAAGTCTGTGAGTACTCGTGTGCGATGATTAGTATGTTACACATACGTTTCCAGATGTTAACATGTGTGTGAATTTGCAATATGGACAGTTAATATGCAAATGCCTTCTGGACATCGGGCACACGCTTAAACTCAATGAACTATGTACGATACTAATACTTTCCATGAAAATTTATGAACTTGGGTAACAGCATTCGAGTAACATATATATAGTGGTTACACTATTCGACAAAAGGAGGATCTTCGTAACACGGTTTTGACAACCATATGGTCCATATCTACATACTTAACATGGTAACAACTATCACATTTTAAGAGGCTAAGGGCCAACAACCATATGGTCCATATCCACATACTTAACATATATAGTAACAGCTAGCACATTTTAAGAGGCTGAGGGCCATCAACCACAACTATCCACTGGAAGCAGCTTGATCACGATGGCTCGGCATCTCATTAATGAAAAGGAAGAGCCCTCCTGTGCCTTGGTAGAGCATGAGTTGAACAGTGTCTCCAATTTTCCAATATGGATGCATTGCCACTAGAAGTGAGAACTTGTTAATTTGAATGGTTCCATTTCTGCAGGAAATGCCGTACCTTGCGATCACTTTGGCATTATTAGCAGGCACAAGTGTAATTCGACCACGCCGGGAAATCGATCTAGGAACTGCTACAGGGGGAAATTTCTGTTGACATGTAGAATAAAAAGCAATTGTGCCATATCATTGAAGATATATATATATAGTTTATGAGCATCAACATTAAAATAAGACTTTTTACCAGCGTTTTGTGCACACAATTGGTCTTGTTCAGTGTGTGCACCATAGGTCTAATTAATCCCATCCAAAATCCAGCGTTCATACGTTGTGCTATCTCTGTCAGATTATCAACAAAGTTTATGACATGCTTCAAGTCCTTCAAGTGAAATTTGGTACGCTTAGTAACACACAGATCGTTCACTATGCATCCAACATATCCTGCTTAAAAGGTGGAAATGTATTATTTATCCAGAACATGGCAAAAGAATATATAGTGCACATAAATTGGTAAATAGAATTTGTTACTGACTAAGAACGAAGTCAGAATATGATATCACAATTGGTTGCTTAAATAGTGACCAACTGGTTGCTTAAATGGTAATATGACAGCATGGAGAAAGTTGAAAGCACACTAACCTCGATCAGACTTTGATCGGCTGATGACGTTGGGGAAGTAAACATCCATGTTAATTAGACCAGGCTGTGGTGCACGCACTAGAATTTTATTGCCAGCTTTCAGTTCATAACACTTAGACATTTTTCTCCAATGGACCGCATTAAAATAGGAGTGACCATCTTTATCAAGTTTTATGCTAACCGTCATTGTACCATGCTACGTTGTCAATATGACATCCTGGGTGTCATCAGCAAAGTAAAGCCCAAGATTTCCTTCTACTCCTGTTCTTGCAAAGCAAGGGATGTACTGCTTGAAATGAAAATTAAGACCGTAAATTAGATATATTGAAATGACAGAGCAAGATGCAAATATGGGAGTAACTAATAGAATAGATCAATATATAGATGAAAGCAAAGAGCAAAAATAGATAATTAAAAATAGATAATGTAACAAATATTTGATGCAAATATATAGATAATGTAGCAACAGACGGTATATGTTCACAAATTTAGGCCATGCCGACCGTGGTAGGTTGAGATTGAACATACCGAGCGCTCCCTGAGGTCATCCGGAATGGTGAGATAGAACTTCTTTTCTGACTGGCCACGACCACAGTTGCCCGATTTGTGCTTGCACTGTGGACACATGAATGAACACCCACGAATCAGCTAGAACCAAAATGGTTCCACGATGATTTCCGCCGGTTGATTAACAGCGACGGACGGACTGCAATAAGAGATGAGTGATTATTCGCTAATTAAGTTGATTACCTTATCCATGAGAAAACCCCCAGGCCCAATCCCGCAGAAAACCCCAGTCGACCAGAGTCTAGAATGTCGGTGCAGATAGGCGACGGAAAGCGGTAGGGGCGAAATCCCGTGCCGTTTGGAGCGCGACCTACGCACGCGGCCAATAGCCATCGAGCTTAGGGTGCAGAGTTGCGGAGGAGTCCATGGTGAGTGAGTGGGGACAAAGTGGGCGAGGGTTTTCTTTTTTCCTTTTGCATGTGTGAGTGAACACACACGGTTCACAGAGGCGACGAGATGAATCGTGTGCGATAGTAAATCACGGAGATTGAATGGGAATCCAAATTTCCTTTGTCCTTCATCCATGAGTTTTTTTCTACAATGAACATAAACCCTGCTAATCACCGTGTTCAAATTCGACACTTTTCTAGGTTCATTTACAATATTTAGGGGATTATGTGCATTTTGTAGGCATTAATGCACATAATTCAAATTCAACAATTGGTTCTTGAAAAGGTGCACAAGAACGGTCTAGAAAAACCATACTCATGGTATTTAGGAAATTCTCAAGCCTTTTACAAGGAATGGGCAGAGATTTGAATGGAATGTGTAGCAATAGTCAACCACAAACGCGTCATTTACTGGGTTATCAACTATAGAACAATGAAATATGTGCTTGAAAAACATGACGCCTGGCATGGTGCCATGGTATGGCCCCACCATGCCCTGGTTAAAAGCTGAGAATGTTTGATTTATATCATCATGCACGCTCTTCATAAATCGAACCATCACCGAGGAAGTTCAATGCTTTCCAGAGGGAAATCACCAAGATTGAAGGGGAATCCAAATTTTCATCCTAGTTTGTCATTCAGTTTTTTTCCAATGATCAACATACCACCTCAAATGCAACATGTTCAAATTTGACATTTTTTCGAACTCATTTACCATATTTATGTGATTATGTGCATTTTCTAGGCATTAATTATGCACATAATTGAAATTCGAACAATCGGTGCATGAAAAGGTGCACAAGAACGGTCTGGAAAACCATGCTCGTGCTATTTAGTACATTCGCATGCCTTTTACAAGGAATGGGCAAATATTTCTAGGAAATGTGTGGCAGTAGTTAACCATAAAAGCGTTGTTTACTGGGTTAACAACTATACAAAAATTAAATATATGCTTGGAAAACATGACGCCTGGTGTGGTGCCATGGTATGGCCTCACCGTGCCCTGGTAAAAATGCCGTCATGCACGCCTTTCATAAAATGAACCATTACCAAGGAAGTTTCATGGTTTCGAGGGGCAAATAACCAAGATTGAAGGGGGATCCAAATTTCCTTTATCCTTTGTCCACGAGTTTTTTCTATGATGAACATACAACCTGCAAATCACCGTGTTCAAATTGGCACTTTTCCGGATTCCTCTGCCATATTTATGGGATTATGTGCATGTCCTAGGCATTAATGCACATATTCAAGTTCAAACAATCGGTGTATGAAAAGGTCCACAAGAACGGCCTGGAAAACCATGCTCGTGCCATTTAGTAAATTCTCATGCCTTTTACAAGGAATGGACAAATATTTTGATGAAATGTGTGGCAATAGTCAACCACAAATGTTTGTTTGTTGGGTTTTCAACTATAGAAAAAATGAAATAAATGCTTAAAAACATGACGCCTGGCATGGTGCAATGGTATGACCTCACCATGCCCTTGTAAAAATTTGAGAAGGTTCGACTTATGTCATCATGCACGCCCTTCATAAATTGCCATCACCGAGGAAGTTCCATGCTTTCGAGTGGGAAATCCCCAAGATTGAAGGGGAATGCAAATTTCTGTCTTAGTTATCATTCAGTTTTTTTCCAACGATCAACATACCGCCTCAAATGCAGCGTGTTCAAATTTGACATTTTTCTGGGATCATTTACCATATTTATGGGATTATCTGCATTTTCTAGGCATTAATGGACATAATTCAAATTTGAACAATCGGTGCATGAAAAGGTGCACAAGAACGGTCTGGAAAACCATGCTCGTGTTACTTAGTACATTCTCATGCCTTTTACAAGGAATGGACAGATATTTCAAGGAAATTTGTGGCAATATTCAACCATAAACGCGTCGTTTACTTAGTTAACAACTATACAAAAAATGAAACACATGGTTGGAAAACATGACGCCTGGCGTGATGCCATGATATTGCCTCACTATGCCCTGGTAAAAATTGGAGAATGTTTTCCTTATGTCGTGATGCACGCCTTTCATAAATCGAACCATCACCGAGGAAGTTTCATGATTTCGAGGGGGAAATCACCAAGATTGAAGGGGGATCCAAATTTCCTTTGTCCTTTGTGCACAAGTTTTTTTCTACGATGAACATACAACCTGCAAATCACCGTGTTCAAATTTGGCACTTTTCTAGGTTCATTTGCCATATTTAGGGGATTATGTGCATTTCCTAGGCATTAATGCACATAATTCAAGTTCAAACAATCGGTGCATGAAAGGGTGCACAAGAACAGCCTGGAAAACCATGCTCGTGCCATTTAGTAAATTCTCATGGCTTTTACAAGGAAGGGACAGATATTTCAATGAAATGTGTGGCAATAGTCAACCACAAACGTTTGTTTATTGGATTTTCAACTATAGAAAAAATGAAATAAATGCTTGAAAAACATGACGCCTGGCATGGTGTGCCATGGTATAACCTCACCATGCACTAGTAAAAATTAGAGAAGGTTTGTCTTATGTTGTCATGCACACCCTTCTTAAATCAAACCATCACCAAAGAAGTTCGGTGCTTTTGGAAGGGAAATCACCAAGATTGAAGGGGAATCCAAATTTTCTTCGTTCTTCGCCCTGGAGTTTTTTTTTCTATGATGAACATACACCCTGCAAATCACCGTGTTCAAATTTGGCATTTTTTCGGGCTCATTTACCATATTTAGGGGATTATGTGCATTTTCTAGGCATTTAGCACATATAAATCCAATCCAACTACAGGTGCACGGGTGTGATGTGAGGGACGTGGATTGCCGTTCGATCGCGGCGCATCCTACGGTGCACACGCGCGATCCGCGTGGCTGGGGTTCTGGCCAATCATAACGCAACACACAATAGGCTCAGCGCACACAGTTTCCGGAAGCGACGGAGATGAACCGTGTGTGATAATGAACAAGCAAAATTGTAAGGGAAGCCAAATTTCTGTTGTTGTTTGTCGTTGAGCTCTTGAATACCACCGCACTGTACGGTTGCTCGGCCCCTCCGTCCCAGAGCTCTCTCCAGGCGTCGTCCATGGCACCGCGGCGCACAGTAACTGGTAAGGAAGCGATGGCATCCCGCCGCACCGCATTCCTCGCCACCATGACCGCACACATGGTAAGGAAGCGATGGCATCTCGCCCCGCCATGTTCATCGCTGCCGGTGGCCAGACAGTTACATGGGCGGAATATGAGGCTGCCATGGCTGAATGGGTGGTGGATCTAGAGGCAGCCAACGCCACACAGAAGGAGCGGAAAAGGCAGAAAGCAGTCAAGAAAAGAGAGTCCCGCCGCCGCAAGAAAAAAGAGGACGCACGCTATGGTGAGAATAGCGTGGTAGAGATCGAAGCACGGTGGGCTGCCTCCTACAAGGCCGGGAAGGAGAACGCCGACGTCTAGCCAGCATGCCCCGATGGCAGCATGTGAGAAGTAGTTTAAGTTTGTAGTATTAGAGTAAATTTCTAGTAGTACTTTAAGTTTCTAGTATTAACGTACAATGTTTGTAAGAGCATCCTTTGAGGGCTTTGAGCATTGATTAGCATGTGTGCCCATGTGCGTTTTTTGCGTTAATCATTAGAAGATCACAAAACACACGGTTTCTATGTCGTACCCATCTGTGTTTTTTTGCGTTAATGACCCATAAGTCAGTTACCTGTGCGATGTTTCCTAATAAACCAGGCGTACCATTGACCGGAAAAATTAAGTACACGTGTACATTTTTTTGGAGACGGGATCTGCCAACTTTCTTTTTTCTCGCACACGAGTATTTTACGCGCTTCGTCTGTGTTGTGTGTTTCCCCCGCCCAAGTTTCAAGTTTCACAGCGAAATTTTCATTAGGCGCGCGATTTCGGAATTTATTCCTCCAACCACATCACCATCCTCAGTATCCCCCCCGTCGCGCCTCTCCCTACCAGCATCTCAAACCGCCGCCACCGCAACCACAGCTTCAACCACATCTACGTTGTGCTCAGATCTAGTCAGGTAACCCACCGATCTCTATCACGGCCCCGACCTGATTGCTTAAATGGCGCCTGCGAAACATCCTCATGCCTCCAAATCCCCACCGCCAGGAGCTGATGGCGGTCCATGGCGGGATGGCTGCTGTGTGTGTTGACCCAGAGGAACGCCTCGCCTCCGCCGCCGCCGCCGACATGGTGCAGGCTCTGGCCAAGATGAAGTTCCCCGGCGACTACCCCCCAGGACTTAACAGGTAAGATCTGACCAGCTAAATCTTACCAATACAACTTGCAACGGCTATGATTTGTACGGTTGATGTATTAAGCATGTCCGTGCCTTGTTTCTTTTAGTACTGCACACTGTGTGATGTTCAAATGTTATCATGCCAGCTCAATTTCACCAATACCGGCAACAAACTTACAATACATGACTCGAGATATCACTAGAGATGCTGCCCATTTGCTATTTTTAGTGTATGCTAACCCTTTTGTACTTAACATGCCT
Source organism: Triticum urartu (assembly GCF_003073215.2). Classification (NCBI taxonomy): domain Eukaryota; kingdom Viridiplantae; phylum Streptophyta; class Magnoliopsida; order Poales; family Poaceae; genus Triticum; species Triticum urartu. The sequence goes on from NC_053025.1 coordinate 395,616,163, forward strand.
GTCCATGTACTTACGCAGGCTCATAGCAGCCGATGATGTTGTTTGCCATCGAGGTTGGCTGCATCCCATTTCTTACAGTATTTCACATCAGTTGTGCAATTGAAGTTTACCTTCTACCATTTACTGGTTGCCTATAGGTACACATGTTAGTGGCACTGATCCACGCTTCAACCCGGAGGAACAGCTCGCCTCCGCCGTCGCTGACTTTGGGTGGGCTCTGGCCAAGACGAAGTGCCCCAGCAACTACCTCTCAGGACTTACCAAGTATGTACTCACCAGTTCAATCTTACCAATACCAGTTGCAATTAATGGCTATGTTCTGTATGGTCGATTTATTAAGCATGTTCTAGTAAACATGCCTAACACGTTTTGCTACTTTCCCTACCTTTTTACAGACATCTAGGCCATTCTCTGCTCTGGCAGCACCTGCCTTGTGATGTTTAACTATGCCAATTGCATTTTTATCAGTACCGATTTCAATGTCTATTAAGCCTGTTGCAATTAACAGTTGAATCCATTTTTAAACAGTTGTATTTCATTGGCTACAAACTTACAAAACATGACTTAGGATGCTATTAAGCCTGTTGCAATTAACAGTTGTATCCATTTTTTAATCTGTCCATTTGCTGCCATGCTACTCTCCGCAATGAAGGTATACTAGAGATGCTGCCCATTTTCTATTTTTGGTGGATGCTAACCCTGTTCTACTTAACATGCCTGTCCATGTACTTATGCAGGGTCATAACGGCCGATGTTGTTATTTGCCATCGAGGTTAGCTGCATCCCATGTCTTACAGTATTTCACATCATTTGTGCAATTGCAGTTTAACTTCTACCATTTACTGGTTGCCTGTAGGTACACATGTTAGTGGCACTAATCCACACTTCGACCCGGAGGAACAGCTCACCTTCGCCGCCGCTGACTTTGGGCGGGCTCTGGCCAAGATGAAGTACCCCAGCAACTACCTCTCAGGATTTACCAAGTATGTACTCACCAGTTCAATCTTGCCAATACCAGTTGCAATTAATGGCTATGTTTTGAATGGTTGATGTATCAAGCATGTTGTAGTAAACATGCCTAACACGTTTTAGCTATTTTCCCTACCTTTTTATAGACAACTGGGCCATTATGTGCTCTGGCAGTACCTGGCCTGTGGTGTTTAACTTTGGCAATTGCATTTTTATCGGTACTGGTTTCAATTTCCATTAAGCCTGTTGCAATTAACAGTTGTATCCATTTTTATAGAGTTGTATTTCAATGGCTACAAACTTACAAAACATGAATTACGATGTTGTTAAGCATGTTGCAATTAACAGTTGTATCCATTTTTTAATCCGTCCCTTTGCTACCATGCTACTCTTTCGCAATGAAGATATCACTACAGATGCTGCCATTTTATTACCATTTGCTATTTTTGGTGGATGGTAACCCTATCGTAGTTAACATTGGCTTTCTATGTACTTACACAGGGCTACAATGGGCGATGATGTTGTTTGCCGTCGAGGTTAGTTGCTTCCCATGTCTTATACACCATCTATTCCTAAATATAAGTACTTTTAGAGATTCCAATATAGACTACATAAGGAGCAAAATGAGTGAATCTAGATTCTAATCTAAACTATATCTATAATTCTATATACATCTGTATGTAGTTCATACTGAAATCTCAAAAACAACTTGTACTTAGGAACATAGGTAGTTGTATTTTTCATCATTTGTGCAATCTCAGTTTAGCTTCTAACATTTACTGGTTGCTTCTAGGTACATATATGAACGGTACTGATCCACTCTTTGATCCGTTTTGCGTATGGGGCAATGAGATATTCATGAACAAGCGTCAAGTGGGGAAACTAAGAAAGATTGTTAGGCGAAAGAAATGGGTGATTGGAATTAAGCTCTTTATTTACACTTCGTTGAAGATAACAATGAACTTTAGGATGGTAAGTAATGTGTTGCCTTTTCCCCCTGCCCACAACAAGTTACTCTATTAGACCTCAGTATTTGATATTTTTCTCTTTCCAGTGGTTTCCGAAGCTATTTACTGATGATTACCTTGCAAACTACATGAACGGAGTGGAGGCAACTAAGGTTAAAGTATATAATTCATGCTACCATGATATAATGCTATAGAAGTCTTCGTGAAGGAGGTGAAGGATGGGTGGGCGATCGTCACAAGGGGTTGGACAAAAGTGGTTCGTGCCTATGGCATGCAGGAAGGCACATTATGGGCATGCTGCTTCTTCAACACCGCCGACAGTCAAAATGATTTACACTTGTCTCTTCACCTTTACTGCCTTTAAATATGGTGGTTCATCATAGTTAATTGCTGCCTAATCCTGTAATTACTAAACATATTGTACTGGAAATTTTATTTATGGATTCGTTGTTGAACCATTGTGCTGAGAATTTGAATTGTGTCGGCGTCCTAGGAATGGGGGTACCCAGACTTGCATGCCTGCGGCCCATGGCGTGGCTCAGTTGGTGGCCTGGTACGGCCCAGTTTCAGCAACAACAGCTCAAGACGCCTCGCGAGGTGGATGACACCAAGACCTCCCTAGGGGACGGCCTCGCTAGGCTGGTTCCTAAAGAGCGGAGATATCAAGACAGGGTGCACCTTGCGAGGTTCACGTGACATGAGCCATGATGACCAAGGCCAGGCGGGCGCCAGCGGGCGCAGTGTGCCAGAGGAAAGCACAGGCGCGGAGTCCGGAGGAATTAGGCAAAGGTTTCCATATTGGTGCAATGAGACCAAGACTGCCAGGACGACATGACGGAGGTAATCACAAAGCCCACTGCAGCATCACCACGACAGCCTTTGCACACGAAGACTACTTTTGTCAGGATAACTTGTACTAGTTGTCTCCCTTTGAATTTGGCCATTGTGGCATCCCCTCCCGTCTACATTTCGGAAGAGGACCAATGCCACTATAAATAGGACTTAGCCACCACCCGAGAAGGGGATGCGATCATTCAGACCATACTCACACCCACCAGCTCATCGAGCTCAAGAATACCTCACCTCCTGAGGCTGTTCAACAACTGTACTGGTTCATCCTCAGCCCCTTGAGGCAATCCACCACAAAGCTGGAGTAGGGTATTACACCGCAAGATGACCCGAACCAGGATAAACTGCTGTGTCTCTTGTCCCTTGGGTTTGTCGAGCTAGGCTGTGGAATCGTTGGGCCGGCAGGTCGGGAAGAAGGAGTTCTTCGTACGCACCCCAGTGTTTGAACCTCTCTAGGGTCCGTGGAGCCCTGAATCCAACATTTGGCGTGCCAGGTAGGGGTGCGTCGAAGCTCCGCCTTCTCGTCTGCCCTGTCCCTCTACCCACTTCGTTTCTTCGTTCGGCTTCCATGGTAGGCACGGCCCCTCCAGCTGGATCAACCGGCACACGCGGAGGTGCCGAGGGCCTCCGAGCCTTCACCCCTGCTTTGCAGCGGGTGTGGTGGCCGCCCAAGTTCAGCCCGGACTTGTCGCCCCGATATGGCGGCGTGGCGGACCCTGTAGGCTTCCTCCAGGCGCATGAGGAGGCCGTCTGGGTGGAAGGTGGCGAAGGTCATGGCAAAATGGTTCCCCATGACCCTCACCGGCGTGCCGCACGCCTGGCTTCTCAATCTGCCGGAATCTTCTGTGGCCTCCTGGGAAGAGTTGCGCGGCCTCTTCATCGCGCACTTCGCCGCGCCAGCGCTTCACGCCGTTGCAGACCTCCTCGGCAGTTCTCGGGCGCCGCCATCGGACCACCATATCAAGCACTTCTTTTGTCAAGCAGGTGCCGCCTGCGCGCGACAGGGAACTCCTCCAGGATGGGCGGCACCCGAGGCCGACCTCACCTTCGACTCAACAGCTATCCTATGACCACCGCGGGTGTAGGCGTGCTCCCGATGCTTTGCACCCCACCATCTGTAACATGGTGGTAACCATGACTCTCATCGACGGCATGGCCGGACTCAATGTGCTCTCTGTGGAAGCTTTTGGCTTGCTCCACGTATCACACGACCGGCTCTGCCCCAGCAAGCCGTTCTCCGGGGTCGTCGACGGCTCCACTAGCCCCCTGGGGCAGATCCGCCTACCCGTCACCTTCGGTACCCGCTACAACTAACGCACCGAGCTCATCAACTTCAACATCACCCGTATTGGTCTCCTGTACAACGCGATCCTAGGGTACACGGCCTTAGTCAAGTTCATGGCAGCAGCTCGCCCCGCCTACAACCTAATGAAGATGTCAGGAAGCAGCGGCGTCCTCACCGTGGCCGGGGACACCAAGGAGGCACTGGCGGCTCTCAAGCTCGCCTTTAGGGTCGTGGCTGCCGCACGACCGGAAGCGGGAGAGGTCCCTGAGGCCCCGGGGGCTGCATCGGCGAAGAAGAAACAACTATTCTCTCAGGACCAGGCCGAGACGAAGCAGGTGTCGATCTACCAAGATGGGGCATCAGGAGCCACCTTCACCATAGGCGCGAACCTCGCCCCAGACCAAGAAAAGGCGCTGGTCGATTTCTTGCGCGCGAACAAGGATGTGTTCGCATGGGAGCCCAAGGACTTGGCTGGAGTCCCAAGGGGGTGATCGAGCATCACTTGAATATGTGCCCCAATGTATGCCCGGTGAATCAAAAGGCCCAGTGGTAGTCCATAGAGAAGCAGTCTTTCATTGTCCAAGAAACCCGCAAGCTGCAAGACGCTGGTGTCATTCGGGAGGTGTGATACCCAGAATGGCTGGCAAACCCGGTCGTAGTCCCTAAGAATGGCGGGAAGGAGCGCATGTGCGTCAACTTCACCAACCTCAACAAGGCGTGCCCTCAAGACCCCTTTCCGCTGCCGCGCATCGACCAGATCATCGATTCCACTTCTGAGTGCGACCTGCTGTGCTTCCTGGATGCATTCTCAGGGTATCACCAAATCAAGATGGCGGTGCAGGATGTCAAGAAGATGGCCTTCCTGACCCTGTGCGGGGTGTACTGCTACACGTGCATGCCCTTTGGGCTGCGCAGCGCTGGAGTGACCTTCCAACGGCTCATGCACATCGCTCTGGGCCAGTATCTCGGGAGAAACGCTGAGGCCTACGTCGACGACTTAGTGGTGAAATCTTAGGAGGAAAGGACCCTCATCAAGGACCTGGAAGAGACGTTAGCCAGCCTGCGCAAGGTGGATCTGCGGCTCAATCCAGAGAAATGCGTGTTTGGCGTTCCCTCCGGCAAGCTGTTGGGCTTTCCGGTGTCACACAAGGGGATCGAGGCAAAACCGGAGAAGGTCAAGGCGATAGAAAGGATGATCCCGCCACAAAACTTTAAGGAAATGCAGAAGCTGGCGGGCTATGTGACCGCACTAGGGCGCTTCATCTCCAAGCTGGGGGAGTGCGCCCTCCCATTCTTTAAGTTAATGAAGGATAAGGGGCCATTCGAGTGGACTCCGAAGGCCGGTGGTGCATTCTGAGATCTCAAGAGATACCTCACCAGCCAGCCAGTGATGGTGGTGCCGCTTCCACTCGAGCCCCTGGTTCTCTACCTGGCCGCCACGCCTCACTCATCCAGCGGGGCACTGGTGGCCGTCAGGAAGGAGCACCAGTCCAAGGGCCTACCACACGACTCCGCGCGCTCGGTTAGGGCGACGCAGCCCCAAGGCGACACTCCTGAGGCCATGGCTGCGCCAACAGGCGACCAAGCTCCTAAGGTCCAGCAGCCTCAGGAGGCGCCTCAGCCACAGAGGACTCGGACTACACCAACAACCCTGCCCTCATCTAGCACCCAGTGTACTTTGTCAGCACGGTGTCGCGGGACACGCGAGCACGCTACCCCATGCCGCAGAAGCTATTGCTCGCGCTTCTCATCGCCTCGCGCAAGCTGCGCCACGACTTCCAAGGACACCCCATCAAGGTCGTTTTGGCCTACCCACTAGAGAGGGTACTCCGAGCCCCAATGCTCCAAGTAGGGTCGCCGAATGGAACATCAAACTGCCGCCATTTCAGCTGGAGTTCAACACCACGAGGGTCAGCAATGGAGCTGCACTCGCCGACTTTGTGGCGGAATGGACCGATGCCCTAGGACCAGAGGCAGGAGAGGACCGGACGCTCTCACCAGGGAGCGAAGCACCAGACGGCTGGGTCATGTACTTCGACGGCGCCTTCGCACGGCGGGACGCGGGGGATGGAGCCGTGCTCGTTTCACCTATGCAAGACAAGCTTTACTACGCCATGCAACTCTGCTTCCAACATGGCGAAAAGGTCTCCAACAACATCGCGGAGTATGAGGGCTTGATCGCCGGCCTCAAGGCCGCGACCGCTCTAGGCGTAAAGCGCCTCACCATCAAGGGCGACTCCTAGCTCCTCGTCAACTTCTCCAACAATGTGTACGAGTCGAAGGATGAACAAATGGAGGCGTACCTGGCAAAAGTATGCAAGATGGAGAAGCAATTCCTGGGCCTGGAGTTGCAGCACGTGCCCCGCGGCATGAACAAGGAAGCCGATGACATCGCCAAGAGGGCATCCAAGCACCAGCCTCAGGAGCTCGGTGTCTTCGAGGAGCGACTCTTCAAGCCTTCAGCAGCCCCTCCGGTTGTAGAGCCGGCACTGCATCAGGAGGGGCTCCCGCCAGCACCAACCTTGGGAGCCCCCGCCTGCGGCCCGACCTCAGGAGCATGCCTGCTCCTTGCACTCGAGCTTCAGGAGGGGTCCTGGACCGAGGAATTCAAGGCGTACATGCTTCAAGGAACCCTGCCAGAGAAGGAAGAATACGCTGAGCACGTAGCTCGGCAGACCACAACCTACTACATCCGGGACGGTGCAGTGAGCTCTACCGAAAACAACCAAACGATGTTTCCTTGCGATGCATCTCCAAGGAATAGGGGTGCGAGCTGTTAGCTGACATACACGGCAGAGACTGCGGGCATCACTCATCATCGCTCACCCTCGTGGGCAAGGCGTTCCGCAGCGGATTCTACTGGCCCACGGCACTCAGCGACGCGACCGAGCTGGTGAGATCCTGTGAAGCCTGCCAGTTCCACGCCAAGCAAATCCACCAACCCTCCTAGGGCCTCCGGACCATCCCACTCTCGTGGCCATTTGCGGTTTGGGGGCTGGACATCTTGGGTCCGTTCCCTCAAGCGCCCGGGGGCTACCGCTACCTCTACATCGCGATCGACAAGTTTACCAAATGGGCGGAGGTAGAAGCAATCCGCACCATCCCAGCCGGCTCGGCGGTCAAGTTCATCAAAGGCCTCATGAGTCGTTTCAGAGTCCCTAATCTCATCATCACCGACAACGGCACACAGTTCACTAGCAATCTCTTCAAAGCATATTTCACTAACCTTGGAACGCAGATATGCTACGCCTCAGTGGCACACCCGAGGAGCAATGGCCAAGCTGAGCGCGACAACACGGAGGTCCTGAGGGGCCTCAAGAGAAGAAACTTCAAGAAGAAGCTCAAGGCCTGCAGCAGGGTCTGGCTCGATGAGCTCCAGTCCATGTTGCAGTTCGTTTGCACCACCGCAACCAAGCCGACCGGCGAAACTCCATTCTTCCGCGTCTACGGAGCTGAAGCAGTTCTCCCACATGAGGTCAGGCATCGCTCCGCGTGGGTCTTGGCGTTTGGCGAGGCACACCAGGACGCCGTGCGGGGGATGGACCTTGTGCTAGGGGAGGAACGCCACCGTCAAGCCTCGCTCCAGGCGGCAAGGTACCAGCAGGCGCTGCGGCGGTATCACTACCACAACGTCCGTTCTAGGATGCTCGAGGTGGGAGATCTGGTCCTATGGCGGGTGCTCTCTAGGGAAAGGTTGCATAAGCTCTCTCCCATGTGGGAGGGCCCGTTTAGGGTCTCCCGCATCTCTAGGCCTGGCGCCGCGTGCCTGGAGACGCAGGATGGTATCCCCATCCAGAATGCCTGGAACATCCAGCACCTCTGGAAGTTCTACCCATGAAGCAAGGTGCAGTGCCTGTGAAGGTCTCCGCTCGTGACACTCTCACGTAATAATGAGTGGGGCTGTACACGCCCCAGAGTCTCCGGAGAGCCGCCCTCGGGCCTCGGGGGCTCCCTCCCACATCCTAGTGGCAGCACTTAGCTCCGCGCCGGTGAGAAGACTAGGCTAGGTGCCGGACGTGGCTGTTCATTTGCTTGCTTTCTGTAGTTGGTTTGCAATCTCTCTTGATGGAATTTGGAGTTCTCGCATTTTGGATTACCAAGTTGGGTTTCCACCTCGCCTTTTCTCTTCACCGTTGGTCTTGGCCCAGGAGGGGTGGCAGTTTCCCACCGTCTTTCCTCGCGCGCCTCGCACGCGGGGGCTGGGCAAGTATGTGTGTACGCGTCGGGCCCGCCCCGCGCCAATAACATACTTCACCACAGCCCTGTTCACCAGGGCCCTGGCTTTTTCTATCCTCGCGAGACGCCCTCGAGTAGGCTTGTGACCTGCGCACCCTCTTAAAGTCCATGCCCCCTGGGTACTACGACACGGTGCACTAAGCCATGACTAGCCCATATCTAAGGGATCGCACAGGGAAGAACAAGACGCCCGACCAAATTTTCTAGCAATTTCGCAGATTCAAGACGTCTCCCAAGGCCAATGGCCCCTGAGCCACCAGCAAGAAGGCCTCCTCAGATAAATGAAGCGTGCGCCCTCACAAGAGGGAAGCTACCGCGAGCGCATCAAGCTAAGTTATACTACCGTACCTATTTGGAACACAAGCACCACAACATAACACTAGAACAATAAAACATAGCATAGTAGCATAGATATCATAGTTCACACGCCCCATTACGGCCATCCACCTTTCTCTCGAATGCAGGAAAAAGGGAAAAACTAAACAAAAGCGGCCCCCGCGACCGCAACGGCTGACGAGGCATGGCTCTGAGGGCCTCCCGGACTCAGCTCAGCCTGAGCCCTCCTCGTGCTTCACCGAAGCGTGGCGACAAGATGACCCACCACCAACCTCAAAGTGATCCCGGTGGCGTGGCGGCTGGTCGTAGCCACCGCTGCTGGTGCTCCCGCTGAAGAAGGAGTTGCCGCCGCTGGACGAACTGCAGCGGCCACCAAGGGCGAGCTCGTCCCAGCATCGTCGCGACCATCATCGACGCCGAGCTTGTCGTCGTCGTCGCTGTCTTCGGGGTAGCACCCTGCGCGGCGACCGTCTCCCCCAAACACCCTCATGAAGAGGGTCGCAGCACCGTCATACTTGATGTGAAGGGTGCACCTCCCGCTCAAGCCGCGCGCGCGGGCGAATGTCAGCCAGCCACGGGTTAGGGCCATGATGCCCACGGCGGAGACCTTGACCGCAACCCACAAGGCCTTGCTGTAGCAGCCGTCAGCCTGCAGCTAGAGGCCATCAAGACCTGCGGTCGGCAGCTCACCGAGGAAGGAGCATGCAAGCTGGAGCCAGGTGCCGGCCGACTTCTCCGACCACATGATGAACTCAGGGAGCACGTCGGCCGAGTGGAAGCACAGCCTGGGAGGTCGAGCGACCACGGCGCGCCTCCCCTCCTCGCAAGGGCTGCCTTGTCCCCGGCGGCACCCACCACGAGAAGAAGCGCCGCCATGGAAGGCCAGGGCGCGCCTGTGCCCTCAAGGAGTCACCGCAGGGGTCGCGACATGCTTGTGCGGGTGGCCCCGCCTTCTCTTGGGAGGGGGCGAGTCCGGTCCCTCCTTGGGGGCCTTCCCCTTCTCGGCAGCGGAAAACTTCCTCATTAGGGCCATGGGAGTGCAGCAAGATGGGGAGACGGGAAAGAAGAAGAGGAAGCAGACTAGTCTCATCAAGTCGAACGGTTGCCGAGGCAGCATGGGAAAGCGGAGGCGCCCACGTCCCATCAATCGCCATGCGTCAACCAAGGCCACAGGCGGTTGGGGCCCGCGACGCTCCGCACTTGCCCTTTGGCTTTGCCTCGAAGCCAAGTTCGAGCGCGCCTTGGGCCCGGGGCTACTGTCGTCATCCTGGGAACAGGGGTACCTAGATTTGCCTGCCTGCCGCCCACGGTGTGGCTCAGTTGGTGACCTGGTACGACCCAGTTTCAGCAACAACAACTCAAGACCCTCGCGAGGGGCCAAGCCTCATGAGGCGGACGACACCAAGACCTCCCTGGGGGCGGCCTCGCTAGGCTGGTTTCCGTAGAGCAGAGATATCAAGTCAAGGTGAACCTCGCGAGGTTCATGTGACATGAGCCATGAAGACCAAGGCCAGGCAGGCGCTAGAGGGCGCAGTGTGCCAGTTTCACCTTTGGTGCCAAGGAGGCAAGCGCAGGCGCGGAGTCCCGAGGAATCTGGCAAAGGTTTCCATATTGGTGCAACGAGGCCAAGACCGCCGGGACGACAGGACGGAGGTCATCGCAGAGCCCACTCCAGCGTCACCGCAAGAGCCTTTGCGTGCGAAGACTACTTTTGTCAGGATAACTTGTACTAGTTGTCTCCCTTTGAATTTGGCTGTTGTGGGATCCCTTCCCACCTACATTTGGGAAGAGGACCAAGGCCACTATAAATAGGACTTAGCCACCACCGGAGAGGGGGATGATATCATTCAGACCATCCTCACACCCACCAGCTCATCAAGCTCAAGAACACCTCACCTCTTGAGGCTGTTCAACCACTGTACTAGTTCATCCTCAGCCCCTCGAGGCAATCCACCACAAAGATGGAGTAGGGTATTACACCACAAGGTGGCCCGAACAAGGATAAACTGCTGTGTCTCTTGTCCCTTGGGTTTGTCGAGCTAGGTTGTGGAATCGTTGGGCCGGTAGGCCGGGAAGAAGGAGTTCTTTGTACGCACCCCAGTGCTCGAACCTCTCTAGGGTCTGCGGAGCCCTGAATCCAACAAATTGCATGTTTCATATTTCAAAATTTCCAATTCGAATAATAAATTATAGGAAAAAATAAAAAGAGAACAGATGGCATGGAACTTTGCAAACGGTTCTGGCAGTAAAAGCATTTGTGATGGATAGCCCAATGCCACATAGTTTTCTACATCAAATCGTGTGTGATGTAGTTAATAAAAGCAAACAGTTAACCAAGGCAGAGCGTGTGTGATAGTTACACCTTTCACACACGAGCGTATACATAAAACTGTGTGGGATGTACATACGATCGGAAATGTTTTCCCTGGATTGATTGTGTGGGATGTACATAAGAATGGAAACATATTCCTTGGATTGACTGTGTGTGATATACATACGAATGGGAATGTTTTTCCGGGATTCACCGTGTGGGATGTACATAGATTGGAAATGATTGGGTTTTGATGCCTTTCCCGATCGCACACGGCCCCAGCCTGTGTCCCAGGAGGGCCTATCCCCGACGATTTCTGGGTCGTGTGGGAAGGACCCCCCTATCACCCACACTCACTTGGCAACGGTTCCAAATGCTGTTGCGGAAAGGGGTTCAAAACCGTTTGTATAGCACCGACGTGTACTAGTGATGCATGATCAGTAGGCTAAGCACGTGGCATTGCAACCGAGTAGATGCACTCCAGGACATTATATGCATATTGTAACCAAATCACGGGCCAAGTTAGAGCAAGGACCTTGTGGGGTGAATAGGATTCAGCATCTTTCTGCAGGTCTTATGAAGAACTTCCTTTACATGTTCCATCATATTGGTTATCATTAACGTCAAGTTTGTTGACCGTTACATTGCTCCATGAGGTTCTTGTCGATATATCAGTGTATGCAATTATATCTGACATGCATGGAAGACAACTAGTAGTTAGATTTATGTAATGAGTGCCTATAGGAGACAATATAAATAGTAGGACTGGGCTTAACTAGCAGCAACAGGTCTCAAAAACTAAAGTGAGAACACAGATGAAAGCTACAGAATATGTATCACTTATATTATTTTGAGGGTCTTTAAACAACATGGTAATTGCTGTGGTTATAAATTTAGGTCTAATGTGATAGGCATCCAAGAGGGATATAATAAAAACTTACATATAGAGCGCATTGAATACTATGAGAAGTTTGCTTCCTTATGATTGTTTTGACATATAAAGATGGTGATATTAGAGTCATGCAAGTGAGTAATTGTGAATTTGAGAAATACTTGTGTTAAAGTTTGTGATTCCCATAGCATGCACGTATGGTGACCGTTATGTCATGAAGTCGGAGCATGATTTATTTATTGACTGTCTTCCTTATGAGTGGCGGTCGGGGACGAACGATGGTCTTTTCCAACCAATCTCATCGTAGTCAACACCTTGAACTTGTCGAAAACCTTTTTGCGACAATTCTAGCTTTGTAGATAGTAACACTACTATTAGCGTCCATCTTCCTCTTGAAGATCCATTTAATCTCAATGGCTCGCCGATCATTGGGCAAGTCAATCAAAGTCCATACTTTGTTCTCATACATGGATCTCATCTCAGATTTCATGGCCTCAAGCCATTTCACGGAATCTGGGCTCATCATCGCTTCCTCATAGTTCGTAGGCTCGTCATGGTCAAGTAACATGACCTCCAGAGCTGGATTACCGTACCACTCTGGTGCGGATCTCACTCTGGTTTTACCTACGAGGTTCGGTAGTAACTTGATCTGAAGTTACATGATCATCATCATTAGCTTCCTCACTAATCAGTCTAGTAGTCACAGGAACAGATTTCTGTGATGAACTACTTTCCAATAAGGGAGCAGGTACAGTTACCTCATCAAGTTCTACTTTCCTCCCACTCAATTCTTTCGAGAGAAATTCCTTCTCTAGAAAGGATCCATTCAAAGCAACGAATATCTTGCCTTCGGATCTGTGATAGAAGGTGTACCCAACATTTTCTTTTGGGTATCCTATGAAGACGCACTTCTCTGATTTGGGTTTGAGCTTATTAGGTTGAAACTTTTTCACATAAGCATTGCAACCTCAAACTTTAAGAAATGACAACTTTGGTTTCTTGCCAAACCACAGTTCAGATTGTGTCATCTCAACGGACTTAGATGGTGACTTAGATGGTGCCTTTTAAACGTGAATGCAGTTGTCTTTAATGCATAACCCCAAAACTATAGTGATTAATCGCTAAGAAACATCATAGACTGCACTATATCCAATAATAGTACGGTTATGACGTTCGGACACACCATTACACTGTGGTGTTCCAGGTGGCGTGAGTAGTGAAACTATTTCACATTGTTTCAACTGAAGGCCAAACTCGTAACTCAAATATTTTACTTCTGCGATCATATCGTAGAAACTTTTATTTTTCTTTTTATGATGATTTTCCACTTCACTCTGAAATTCATTGAACTTTTCAAATGTTTCAGACTTATGTTTCATCTAGTAGATATACTCATATCTGCTCAAATCATCTGTGAAGATCAGAAAATAATGATACCTGTCGCGAGCCTCAATATTCATCGGACTACATAAATCAGTATGTATGATTTCCAACAAATCTGTTGCTCGCTCCATTGTTCCAAAGAACGGAGTCTTAGTCATGTTGCCCATGAGGCATGGTTCGCAAGCATCAACTGATTCATAATCTAGTGATTCCAAAAGCCCATCAGCATGGAGTTTCTACATGCTCTTTACACCAATATGACCTAAACGGCAGTGCCACAAATAAGTTTGCACTATCATTATTAACTTTGCATCTTTTGGTTTCAATATTATGATTATGTGTATCACTACGATCAAGATCCAACGAACTATTTTCATTGGGTGTGTAACCATATAAGGTTTTATTCATGTAAACAGAACAACAATTTATTCTCTTACTTAAATGAATAATTGTATTACAATAAACATGATCAAATCATATTCATGCTCAACCCAAACACCAAATAACACTTATTTAGGTTCAACACTAATCCCGAAAGTATAGGGAGTGTGCGATGATGATCATATCAATCTTGGAACCACTTCCAACACACATCGTCACTTCACCTTTAACTAGTCTCTGTTTATTCTGCAACTCCCGTTTCGAGTTACTAACCTTAGCAACTGAACTAGTATCAAATACTGAGGGGTTGCTATAAAGACTAGTAAAGCACACATCAATAACATGTATATCAAATATACTTATGTTCACTTTGCCATCCTTCTTATCCGCCAATCACTTGGGGTAGTTCCGCTTCCAGTGACCAGTCCCTTTGCAGTAGAAGCACTTAGTCTTAGGCTTAGGACCAGACTTGGGCTTCTTCACTTGAGCAGCAACTTGCTTGCTGTTTTTCTTGAAGTTCCCCTTCTTCCCTCTGCCCTTTTCTTGAAACTAGTGGTCTTGTCTACCATCAACACTTGATGTTTTTCTCGATTTCTACCTTCGTCAATTTCAGCATTACGAAGAGCTTGGGAATCGTTTCCGTTATCCCTTGCATATCATAGTTCATCACGAAGTTCTACTAACTTGGTGATGGTGACTAGAGAATTCTGTTAATCACTATTTTATCTGGAAGATTAACTCCCACTTGATTCAAGCAATTGTAGTACCCAGACAATCTGAGCACATGCTCACTAGTTGAGCGATTCTCCTCCATCTTTTAGCTATAGAAATTGTTGGAAACTTCATATCTCTCAACTCGGGTATTTGCTTGAAATATTAACTTCAACTCCTAGAACATCTCATATGTTCCATGACGTTCAAAACGTCTTTGAAGTCCCGATTCTAAGCCGTTAAGCATGGTGCACTAAACTATCAAGTAGTCATCATATTGAGCTAGCCGAACATTCATAACGTCTGCATTTGCTCCTGCATTAGGTCTGTCATCTAGCGGTGCATCAAGGACATAATTCTTCTGTGCAGCAACGAGGATAAACCTCAGATCACTGAACCATGTCCGATCATCACGTGAGATGGAGTAGTTTCATTGGTGAACATCACTATGTTGATCATATCTACTATATGATTCACGCTCGACCTTTCGGTCTCTGTGTTCCGAGGCCATATCTGTATATGCTTGGCTCGTCAAGTATAACCTGAGTATTCCGCGCGTGCAATTGTTTTGCACCCGTTGTATTTGAACATAGAGCCTATCACACCTGATCATCACGTGGTGTCTCAGCAGGAAGAACTTTCGCAATGGTGCATACTCAGGGAGAACACTTCTTGATAATTAGTGAGAGATCATCTTAAAATGCTACCGTCAGTCAAGCCAAGATAAGATGCATAAAAGATAAACATCACATGCAATCAATATAAGTGATATGATATGGCCATCATCATCTTGTGCTTGTGATCTCCATCTTCGAAGCACCGTCGTGATCACCATCGTCACCGGTGCGACACCTTGATCACCATCGTAGCATCGTTGTCGTCTCGCCAATCTTATGCTTCCACGACTATCGCTACCGCTTAGTGATAAAGTAAAGCATTACAGCGCAATTGCATTGCATACAATAAAGCGACAACCATATGGCTCCTTCCAGTTGCCGATAACTTGGTTACAAAACATGATCATCTCATACAATAAAATTTAGCATCATGTCTTGACCATATCACATCACAACATGCCCTGCAAAAACAAGTTAGACGTCCTCTACTTTGTTGTTGCAAGTTTTACGTGGCTGCTACGGGCTTAAGCAAGAACCAATCTTACCTACGCATCAAAACCACAACGATAGTTTGTCAAGTTGGTGTTGTTTTAACCTTCGCAAGGACCGGGCGTAGCCACACTCGGTTCAACTAAAGTTGGAGAAACTGACAGCCGCTAGCCACCTTTGTGCAAAGCACGTCGGGAGAACCGGTCTCGCGTAAGCATACGCATAATGTCGGTCCAGGCCGCTTCGTCCAACAATACCGCCAAACCAAAGTATGACATGCTGGTAAGCAGTATGACTTATATCGCCCACAACTCACTTGTGTTCTACTCGTGCACAACATCAACGCATAAAACCTAGGCTCGGATGCCACTGTTGGGGAACGTAGTAATTTCAAAATTTCCTACGCACACGCAAGATCATGGTGATGCATAGCAACGAGAGGGGAGAGTGTTATCTACGTACCCTTGTAGACCGGAAGCGGAAGCGTTAGCACAACGTGGTTGATGTAGTCGTACGTCTTCATGGCCTGACCGATCAAGCACCGAAACTACGGCACCTCTGAGTTCTAGCACACGTTCAGCTCGATGACGATCCCCGGACTCCGATCTAGCAAAGTGTCGGGGAAGAGTTCCGTCAGCACGACGGCATGGTGACGATCTTGATGTTCTACCGTCGCAGGGCTTCACCTAAGCACCACTACAATATTATCGAGGATTATGGTGGAGGGGGGCACCGCGCACGGCTAAGAAAATGATCGCGTGGACCAACTTGTGTATCTAGGGGTGCCCCCTGCCCCCGTATATAAAGGAGCAAGGGGAGGAGGCCGGCCAGCCCTATAGGTGCGCCAAGGAGGAGTCCTCCTCCTAGTAGGAGTAGGACTCCTACTAGGAAGGGAAAGGAAGTGGGGAGGGAGAAGGAAAGGGGGGCACCGCCCCCCCTCTCCTAGTCCAATTCGGACCAGGGGGGAGGAGGCGCGCGGTTCACCCTGGCTGCCCTTCTCTCTCTCCACTAAGGCCCATATGGCCCATTACTTCTCCCGGGGGGGTTCCGGTAACCCTCCGGTACTCCGGTTTTCTCTGAAATCACCCGAAACACTTCCGGTGTCCGAATATAGCCGTCCAATATATCAATCTTTATGTCTCGACCATTTTGAGACTCCTCGTTATGTCCGTGATCACATCCAGGACTCCGAACTTACTTCGGTACATCAAAACTCATAAACTCATAATATAACTGTCATCGAAACCTTAAGCATGCGGACCCTATGGGTTCGAGAACAATGTAGACATGACCGAGACATGTCTCCGGTCAATAACCAATAGTGGACCCTGGATGCTCATATTGGCTCCCACATATTCTACGAAGATCTTTATCGGTCAGACTGTATAACAACATAAGTTGTTCCCTTTGTCATCGGTATGTTACTTGCCCGAGATTCGATCGTCGGTATCTCAATACCTAGTTCAATCTCGTTACCGGCAAGTCTCTTTACTCGTTTCGTAATACATCATCTCACAACTAAGTCATTAGTTGCAATGCTTGCAAGGCTTATGTGATGTGCATTACCGAGAGGGCCCAGAGATACCTCTCCGACAATCGGAGTGACAAATCCTAATCTCGAAATACACCAACCCAACATTTACCTTTGGAGACACCTGTAGAGCTCCTTTATAATCACCCAGTTACATTGTGATGTTTGGTAGCACACAAA
This sequence comes from Triticum urartu, assembly GCF_003073215.2. Classification (NCBI taxonomy): domain Eukaryota; kingdom Viridiplantae; phylum Streptophyta; class Magnoliopsida; order Poales; family Poaceae; genus Triticum; species Triticum urartu. Next base: position 395,633,301 of record NC_053025.1, read on the forward strand.
GTGTTCCTCCGGCAAACGGGAGTTGCATAATCTCATAGTCATAGGAACATGTATAAGTCATGAAGAAAGCAATAGCAACATACTAAACGATCGGGTGCTAAGCTAATGGAATGGGTCATGTCAATCACATCATTCTTCTAATGATGTGATCCCGTTAATCAAATAACAACTCTTTTGTTCATGGTTAGGAAACATAACCATCTTCGATTAACGAGCTAGTCAAGTAGAGGCATACTAGTGACACTCTGTTTGTCTATGTATTCACACATGTATTATGTTTCCGGTTAATACAATTCTAGCATGAATAATAAACATTTATCATGATATAAGGAAATAAATAATAACTTTATTATTGTCTCTAGGGCATATTTCCTTCACAAACACCATCGGAGACACCTGTAGAGCTTCTTTATAATCACCTAGTTACGTTGTGACGTTTGATATCACACAAGGTGTTCCTCCGGTATTCGGGAGTTGCATAATCTCATAGTCAGAGGAACATGTATAAGTCATGATGAAAGCAATAGCAATAAAACTAAACGATCATTTATGCTAGGCTAACGGTTGAGTCTTGTCCATCACATCATTCTCTAATGATGTGATCTCGTTCATCAAATGACAACACATGTCTATGGTTAGGAAACATAACCATCTTTTATTAACGAGCTAGTCAAGTAGAGGCATACTAGGGACACTCTGTTTTGTCTATGTATTCACACATCTACTAAGTTTCCGGTTAATTCTATTCTAGCATGAATAATAAACATTTATCATGATATAAGGAAATATAAATAACAACTTTATTATTTCCTCTAGGGCATATTTCCTCCAAGTAGGGGCAGCAATGCATGTATTGTATTGTTGCCATTGAGGATAAAAAGATGGGGTTTTCATCATATTGCTTGAGTTAATTCCTCTACATCATGTCATCTTGCTTAATGCGTTACTCCGTTCTTTATGAACTTAATACTCTCGATGCATGCTGGATAGCGGTCGATGTGTGGAGTAATAGTAGTAGATGCAGAATCGTTTCGGTCTACTTGACAAGGACGTGATGCCTATATTCATACTCATTGCCTTAAATATCATCATAACTTTAATTTGCGCTTTTCTATCAATTGCTCGGCAGTAATTTGTTCACCCACCATATTATTTGCTATCTTGAGAGAAGCCTCTAGTGAAACCTATGGCCCCCAGGTCTATTTTCCATCATATAAGTTTCCGATCTACTCTTTTTGCAATCTTTTACTTTCCGATCTATAAACCAAAAATATTTACTGTATCGTTTATCTATCTCTAACAGATCTCACTTTTGCAAGTAACTGTGAAGGGATTGACAACCCCTTTATCGTGTTGGGTATAAGTTGTTTGATTGTTTGTGCAGGAATTCGGTGACTTGTGCACTGTATCCTACTGGATTGATACCTTGGTTCTCAAACTAAGGGAAATACTTATATCTACTTTGCTGCATCACCCTTTCATTTCAAGGGAAAAACCAACGCAAGCTCAAGAAGTAGCAGGAAGAATTTCTGGCACCGTTGCCGGGGAGATTTACGCCAAATCAAGACTCGTCTCCCGTAAACTTGCCAATTTCTGGCGTCGTTGCCTGGTGGATCTACGCCAAGTCAAGATATACCAAGTACCCATCATAAACTCTCATCTCTTGCATTACATTATTCGTCGTTCGCCTCTCGTTTTCTTCTCCTCCACTTCTAAGACGATTTTTCAAAAGATTTGCCTTTCTTCGCCCCACTTCCGTTCGTCTTCTTCGTTTGCTTTTTGTGTGCTCGCTGTTCAATCGCTTGTCTCACTTCCATGGCTAGTCCTCCCATCATTGTTAGCACTCCCGATAATGATGTTCTCAATTTTAAACAAAGTGAGGGAGAAAAATTAAAAGATGCTTGGTATAGAATTTGCAATGCTCAAAAGAGATCTACTCAAAAGCAATCTACTGCCGTTCTTCTTTGCAATTTTTATGTGGGCGTTACTCCTTGGAATAGATATGTTATAGATACCATTACCGGAGGGAATTTCTTGGGGGGCCATACTTTTGATTCTTACAATGCCATGATAGATTTGTTAGGCCCACCACCTCTTTTGATCAATGGAACTGTTTTAACCTTGGAACATCTGATGCAAAGTCTTGATATTATTGAGAATAAAATTGCTACTATTGAGTTAATTGAAATTTTTGATAAAAAGATTCAAAGATTGCTCAATATGGATCTAAGGTAGGAGTTACTTTAAAGAATCTTAGAGAAAAGGAACCTATAGTTAATGGAAAATAGATCAACATTCTACTAGTATTCGAAAACTAGAGGATATTACTACCAACTTGGGTTCCGCTTTTTCCTTTGTTAAAACTACTCAAAATCCTCCTCCTACTAAGGCTGCCAAGTTTATTTACGTTCCTAAGAACAAGGGTGAATCTTCTAGTAAAGAAAATGAAGATCTCAAAACAATAAGTGTTCACCCCAATTTTTTTTGATATTATAAAGGAACCAATTGCCACGAATGAATTTCTTGGTTTCTTGCCAAAGAGTTTGATCATTGATAAAACCAAAGAATCCCCTAAGGATTACAAGTGTGTAATTGAAGAATTGCATACCAAATAGAATAATACCTAGATCTATTCGGGTTTTATGCCTAGCGAAAGGCGTTAAACAATAGAGCTTGTTGGGAGGCAACCCAATTTTATTTTTGCTTTTGATTTTTAGGTTCTGTTTGCCTTAAATAATTCATATAGCCTCTGGTTAGATGTGGATTTTGTGTTTTAATTAGTTCCAGGTAAGACCTTTGGGATAGCTTACAGTGATAGTTGATTTGATCTTGCTGAAAAATAGAAACTTTTGCGATCAGGAGAACAATTCTCATTTTTAACGGTAGAGTGATAAAATACTGATTCTTTTTGCATAAGATTAATAAAAAAAATTCTTAGGTCTTCATAATTTTTAAGAATTTTTGGAGTTACATAATTATTCGAAATAGCCAGATTAGTATAGATTGTTCTGTTTTTGACAGGTTCTGTTTCTTTGTGTTGTTTGCTTATTTTGATGATTCTATGGGTAGTATCGGGGGGTATGAACCATGGATAAGTTGGAATACAGTAGATATTCACCTATATAAATAAAGAATGAGTTCAAAACAGTACCAAAAGTGGATATTTATTTTCTTATACTAACGGAGCTTATGAGATTTTCTATTGAGTTTTGTGTTGTGAAGTTTTCAAGTTTTGGGTAAGGATTTCATGGACTATGGAATAAGGAGTGGCAAGAGCCTAATATTTAGGATTCCCAAGGCACCGCAAGGTAATATTCAAGGATAACCAAGAGCCTAAGCTAGGGGATGCCCCGGAAGGCATCCCCTCTTTCGTCTTCATCTATCGGTAACTTTACTTGAGGCTATATTTTTATTCACCACATGATATGTGTTTTGCTTGGAGCGTCTTGTATGATTTGAGTCTTTTCTTTTTATTTTGCCAAAATTATCCTTGTTGTACACACCATTTTAGAGGGACATGCATGAATCGTGATTTATTAGAATACTCTGTGTGCTTCACTTATATCATTTGAGCTAGGCAATATTGCTCAAGTGCTTCACTTATATCTTTTTAGGGCACGGCTGTGGTTTTATTTTATAGAAATTGTTGAACTCTCATGCTTCACTTATATTATTTTGAGAGTCTTTAAACAGCATGGTAATTTGCTTTGGTTATAAATTTAGTCCTAATATGATAGGCATCCAAGAGGGATATAATAAAAACTTCCATATAGAGCGCATTGAATACTATGAGAAGTTTCATTCCTTATGATTGTTTGGAGATATGAAGATGGTGATATTAGAGTCATGCTAGTGAGTAATTGTGAATTCGATAAATACTTGTGTTAAAGTTTGTGATTCCCACAACATGCACGTATGGTGAACCGTTATGTGATGAAGTCGGAGCATGATTTATTTATTAATTGTCTTCCTTATGACTGGCGGTCGGGGACGAGCGATGGTCTTTTCCTACAAATCTATCCCCTAGGAGCATGCGCTTAGTACTTCTTTTCGATAACTAATAGATTTTTGCAATAAGTATGTGAGTTCTTTATGACTAATGCTGAGTCCATGGATTATACACACTCTCACCCTTCCACCATTGCTAGCCTCTCTAGTGCCGCGCAACTTTCACCGGTACCATAAACCCACCATATACCTTCCTCAAAACAGCCACCATACCTACCTATTATGGTATTTCCGTAGCCATTCCGAGATATATTGCCATGCAACTTTCCACCATTCCGTTTATTATGACATGCTTCATGATTGTCATATTGCTTTGCATGATCATGTAGTTGACATCGTATTTGTGGCAAGGCCACCATTCATACTTTTTTCATACATGTCACTCTTGATTCATTGCACATCCTAGTACACCACCGGAGGCATTCGCATGGCGTCATATTTTGTTCTAAGTATCGAGTTGTAATTCTTGAGTTGTAAGTAAATAGAAGTGTGATGATCTTCATTATTAGAGCATTGTCCCATGCGAGTAAAGGATGATGGAGACTATGATTCCCCCATAAGTCAGGATGAGACGGACCAATATCATATCACTGACTATGGGCTTCTTGTCCAGGAGCACAGTCTCATAGAAATCTTGATGTTCCTTTGTGTGGATCATGTAGTCTACAACCGTCCTCCTTCTGGTGGCATATGGGTCTGTCTGCCTCCATAGCCTGAGACCTACATCCTTCCTTAGCTTCATGTTCTCAGCCACATGATGTGTATCATCATGATCTGGGATCTTGGGCTTCAATTTTCTAAGCACTTGGGTTTCTTCTTCTTCTTCCACTTCAGGCACTCGTGCCTTGTTCTTCTTAGTAGCTGGTATGTTCCTAGTTGATCTCTAGGGTGCTGCAGGCTTAGAAGCTTGAGCAGCAACAACTGCCTTGGGGACAGTCTTGGGATTTGATGGAGCAGCCCCTGACTTGATGGCATCCCCCATCAAATTCTGAGCTTTGGGAGCTGGTGCAGCATCTTCTTCATCCTCATTTAAATCCCTGACCATGGATGGTCTGCCAATTACTTTGGCCATGGTCTTCTTGACCCTTTCCTTCCTCTTCCTGCCTTCACCAGCCTAATTTGGTTCAAGAGTGAACTCAATGGTTTCCTGTGTGGAGGCTTTGGCTTTGGACATTGGGATCCTTCTCGCTAGTGCCTTCTTCATAACTGGCTTGGTTGAAGCTGTTGTGCCAAATTCTTTCTTGACAACCTTTTCCCTTGAAGTGACTTCCTCATCAGCCACAAAATCTTCATCTTCATCTTCTGAATTCCTTTTCCTCCTTTGCCTACTAGCAGCCTTAGGCAGGTTGCTATATATCAGAGGGACTAGTGCCCTCACTTAAGTGAACCTATTACTCAGACCTGTTTTGGCTGTCACTGTTGTCTAACATGGCTGAAGGCTGAAAGCTGACCCTGTGAATAGATATAGTCGAGATAGAGTGGATGAGCATCACAAAGTGCAAATTTTTTTGCAAAACAAATGAGTCCAAAACTTAGTTTTAGTTTTCTACAAAAGTCATTTCGGAGCTACCGATTTGTTAAACTTGGTGACACCGAAGCAATATTAGAGTCTAAACTAGTGAAATCGGTCAGACCGAGACACAGTTCGGTGACTCCGAGATTGCTAGGGTTTCACTGAGAATCAAACTCAGTCACACTGATTTGTAAGTTTCGGTTAGAACGAAAATAATAAGTGCAATGGCCTGGGCCAAATCGGTGAGACCGATTTCTACAACTCGGTCAATCCGAGATGAATTCGGCGGAAACCTAACCCTAAGTTTTCGAGTCAAAGCTAATCTAAAGGAGTTTTTGATTGGATAGAAGTATCTCAAACATGGTAAGATTCATGGCATTGACCTAAGTGCAGGTATCAGAGGTAAAGATTGCACAAACAGGTCGAGTTCATACCCTAACTCAGTGGTGAACTCGCTATGGCGACAACGGCGGCGAAGATTCTGTTGACGGTGGCGGAGACCAGCTGCAGGAGGTAGCTGGCGACGGAGGAGACGATCCAGAGACCTCGAGTCGGCAGAGCTAGACAGGCGCAGGTAAAGGGTTTTGGAGAAATTTCCAAAATTTGACCCATGGGTATATATATCCATTCCCTGTCTGTGTGACCGAGTTGAGGAACTCGATGGCACCGAGATACAGAATCGCAAGCGGTTACCGCAACTCGGTATGACCGAACTGTTCAAATCGGTTGCACCGAGATTGAAACCTAGATCCTCTCAATGAACTCGGTATGACCGAAAGGAATGAATCAGTCAGACCGAAATACATCAAGAGGTTTTGGAAGTTTAAGTCTATGACGAATCGGTGGCTCTGAGTGCTCCTCACCCAGAGGGTTTGAGTCTGACTTGATCAAACTTTTTTGATGCAGTATGAATAGAGTTTGAGACGAGAAAAGCATAAATAGCTAGAGGGAGTACATAGGCATTCTTGTCCATCCATTTGGTAAAAGAAAATACCAAACAATCAAAGCAACAAATGGATGTCCTTGAATGAATAAAATTTTGCATCCAGCATGCTCACATAATAAGATTGCAAATGAAATATGTGGAAAAGCATGCACAAACACTCTAGCATCTATCAAGCAATTGGCGATGACTAGGTCATCTATATATGAGTATATTGACTTAGGAGTCAAATGGGAACATTTGATCATAGGTCATACTCATCGTTTAAGCACAAGTGGGGTTACCACTTTTACATAAAGTGTTGTTGTGTTCACACCATTAGAGTTATTTTAGCTCAATTCTTAGAGTAAAGCTCCCCCTAGATGTGATATCCCCTTTTTAGAGGGACGAACTAACCTGGGGTTTTGTCGATGATGACTTCATGTAGATGTTGAAGATGTGGATGCTCAATGTTGATGTGGATTATTTGGAGCAATTCATTTGAGTGAGTTGTACTTTGAATACCTACATGGGTTAGTCCCACAAGGAACAAACAAGGATATCCATAGACATAGAGTGAAGTACACATAAGATGATGTCCATGAAAGCATTAGGTTACCTTGTCCCTTGACTTACCAACAAGAGGGTTTGTGACTCCTTGAACTAGTGCAATATGTGGAAGTTGATTGCACTTGTCCTTGCCAATATGAGTATGAGTGAAGTATGTTGGCGGAGTCACCCTCATGAGTTCTCTAGTTCCACTTCTTTGGGCCCCGCATCATCTTGATGGGAATCCTTGGGGTTGTAGATTTACTTGATGAAGTAGAACTTGACGTAGTCTTGGGAACCCACTTGACCAAGGCCTTTGGAGCTTCTTCAAATGCATCAATCTCCTCTTGAAGCTTGTCCTTGCCTTTTAGCTTGTGGTCTTGTGGTGGAAGATCATCTTGAGCCTATGTCCCCTTGAAGGAAGTAGGATCATACTTCTCTTGTTGAGGAACAAACTTCGTCTTGGGGTATTGATCTTCTTCCCACTCAACTCCATTGGCATTGAACTTTCGTTCAAAACCAACACCTTGATTCTTCTGGTGCCTCCTTTTCTTGCGTACAATTTCCTCAAATTTCTTACTTCCGGCAAGGCTGTTGTAAACACCTTTATCTATAATTCCCTTCAATAAGCTATTTTCTTGCTCAAGTGTAAGTTGGCTAAGAGAATCATGTAACGCCCATGATGCGGCTATATCTCCCATTGTCGAGGCACGACTTAGAGGCATAACCGCATGGTGGTTTTGTCCCAAGCAGGGTCATCTTCACACAATCGCATGTAATGAACAAGAAAGGGATATAGAGAGTTGGCTTACAATCGCCACTTCACACAATACTTAAATAAGTCATACATCATCCAAAATACACACATAGACCGACTACGGTCAAAACCAAAAGAAAAGAAGATAAACCCAACTGCTAGATCCCCGGTCGTCCCAACTGGGCTCCACTACTGATCATCAGGAAACGAAACATAGTAACGACCAAGTTCCTCGGCGAACTCCCACTTGAGTTCAGTAGCATCACCTGCACTGACATCATCGACACCTGCAATTGTTTTGGTAGTATCTATGAGCCACGAGGACTCAACAATCTCAAAACCCTCGTGACCAAGACTATTTAAGCTTATGGGTAGGATGTGGTAATGAGGTGGAGTTGCGGAAAGTGCTAAGAAAATATGGTTACTAACTTACTAATACAAGAGTAAGATGAGAAACTACGCAACGGTCGAGAAACTACAAGTGATTAAGAAGTGATCCTGAGACTACTTACCTTCAAACATAACCCAAACCGTGTTCACTTCCCAGACCCCGCCGAAAAGAGACTATCACGGTTACACACGCGGTTGATTCATTTTAATTAAGTTAAATGTCAAGTTCTCTACAACCGTATATTAACAAATTCCCATCTGCCACATAACCGCGGGACGGCTCTCAAAAGTTTATACCCTGCAGGGGTATCCCAACTTAGCCCATTACAAGCTCTCACGATCAGCAAACGATATTCCTTCTCCCGAAACGACCCAATCAGTCTCGGAATCCCGGTTACAAGACATTTCGACAATGGTAAAACAAGACCAGCAAGACCGCCTGAATGTGCCGACAAATCCCGATAGGAGCTGCACATATCTCGTTCTCAGGGCACACCAGATGATCCTACGAGTAAAGCCAACCCTCAAGTTTCCCTGAGGTGGCCCCACAGTCTACTCAGTTCGGACCAACACTCAGAGCAGCACTGGCTCGGGGGGGTTAAAATAAAGATGACCCTCGGGAGCGCGACTCCCAAGGGAAAAGGTATAGTTTAAAACCAAGGTTGGGCCTTGATGGAGGAGTTTTATTCAAAGTGAATTGTCAAGGGGTTCCCATAACCCCAACCGTGTTAGGATCGTAACATCAAGGAACATAACACCGGTATGACGGAAACTAGGGCGACAAGAGTGGAAAAAAACACCAGGCAAAAGGCCGAGCCTTCCATCCTTGACCAAGTATATAGATGCATTAATATTACATCCCAACATATCCATGTTCCAACATGGAACAAACTGCAAGGCACCTGCAACTAGCAACGCTATAAGAGGGGCTGAGAAAAAGTGGTAACATAGCCAAACAACGGTTTGCTAGGAATGTGGGTTAGAGGCTTGAGATGGCAATATGGGAGGCATGATATAACAAAGTGGTAGGTAGCGTGACATAGCGATAGGACGAACAACTAGCAAGCAAAGATAGAAGTGATATCGAGGGTAGTGGTTATCTTGCCTGAGATTCCGCAAGGAAGAAGAACGAGTCCATGAAGAAGACAAACGGACGTAGTCGAACAGATCCTCAAAAACGCGACGTTACCGGAACTAACAAGAAGAAGCAACACCGGAAAGGAGCAAACAACATGGTAAACCAACAAGCATAAAAATGGCATGATGCACAATCAAGTATGATGCATGTCCAGTTTAAAGAGGCCTGGCATGGCAAAGTGCAACAAACAATACTACAAATTAAATGGAGCTCCATATACAACACGATGCATATTGATGAAACACCACATTCAATTATTTAGTTCTCTCTCAGTTATGTAACCAACAATATTAAATGTTGTTAAACATGGCAAGAGGTGAAACATATATAAACTAACTATCTAGGAAAGTTTAAATGAGGCTGGAAATAACAAACAACAATTCTGGAAAATCCTCATATGCAAATTTTAGAGTTGGTACTGTTCTTCCCTAAACCATATTTTTAGAGTTGTTAAACATGCAAAGTAATGCCACCATGTTAGTCTATGCATTTTCTACCCCAGTTACATATAAAGTTATTAAATTTGGAGCTACAGTTATTAAGTTATGAAATAAATCATTTTAACATGGCATTATGCAAAATAAACACAAACATCATTTTAAACATTTTTAACATGCATGAAAGCAGCATATTATGAAACTAGATGAAGTTCTAAACATTTTACATATTTAGAACATTTTAATCCGGTGCACGGATGATGAGTTATTATATGCATGATGACTATGGGGGTTTCCTGCAAAATAGGCGGTCTCTGGGTAAAAACTAAATTTGCAACAGAGGAAAAACATGCATTGGGCCGAATTTGGCTAACAGGCGCTGGGGCAGCTCACCCATGGGCTGAGGCCCGGTCGATGGAGGAGTGGGCCGGCTCGGGAGGTGGGCCTTGCGCGGTGCTAGGCCTCGCAGGCCAATCAAAACAGGGGAGGTCGCTGGGCCCTGGGCGTCGCAGTCAACGGCAGTGGTGGCGTCTTCGTCCTCATTCTCGTGCTCGAAGCAAGAGCTAGCGTCGGCGCTGGACACTGACGGGAGCAGGCGAGGAAAGGTCGAGGGCGGATGGGAACAGGCACGGGGGGGGGGGGGGGGGACCCGGGGGGGGGGGGGGGGAACGGGGGGGGGGGGGGGGGGGTCGGATCCGGGGCGCCATGCCCAGATCCGGTCGGAGCAGGACCAGCGGCGACGATCCGGTGACGTCGGCTCCCTGGAGGTTGCTGCATCTGCAGGAGAGACGAAGAGGGTGAGGCTGACGGGGAGAAGTGAAGGAGAGGAGCGGTGAGGGACCTGGTGGCCGGCGGGGTCCAAGCGCGGCGGAGGAGGCGCACGCTCCCGATCCCCCTCGGGGTCGAGCGGGAGGCGCTCGGGACGAAGGCGGTGGAGCAGATCGGGCAGAGCGGCGCTTGGAGCCCGGATGGACCCGGGCGGGCCATACACGGGCCTGAGCGGGCCGCGGTGAAGTGGGGGCTCTGGGGGCACGTGGCAATGTTTGGTTGGCTGCGCGCGGCGCTGGGTGGCGGGCTCGGCCACTGCTGACTGCCACGTGGTGCGAGTGAGGTGGATGGCGCCGGAATGCGAAGAGAAAGGGGAAGGAGGCGGCGGCGCAAAAATCAAGGAGGGAGGTTAGGGGTGACAAAAATGACAAGGGGGCTTCTATTTATAGAAAGATGGGTTAGGGTTGGGGATTTGAGGTTGTTTCGGAGCCCTCCGAGCACGATCCGACGGATCCGATCGCGAGGGGGGGTTAGGTAGGCCTAGTGGGCTGTGAAGAGGAGGTTGGGCTGAGATGAGAGGGAAGGAGTGCAGCCCGGCAACTATTTCCGAAGACCGAAAATGTCTGTCGATTTGACCGACTATATTGCTGCTATAGTTATCCGTTGGGGCATCAAACGAACTCCGAATGCGATGCAACTTGGCAGGCGGCCTACTGACAACATAACAACACCGCATGCCAACTTTCAACCCATTTCGATAACATTTTCTGGCCACTTATAAAATACTTTTTCGGACGTGCCGCGGCCATGTGCGAGTGTGCCTGGGCTTAGAACGAACAATGGAGAGAACTGGGGGAACCCGGACGGATGCAAGTTTTGAAAACATGATGATGCTATGCACATGATGACATGGCAAGAGGCAACATGCAAGCAAATCACATGGCAACAACAGCGAATAACTGGAAGACACCTGGCGCATCGGACCCGGGGCGTTACAACACTACACCACTACAAGAGGTTCTCGTCCCAAGATCTAAGGATGGCACCGGAGAGAAACAGAAGAGGAAGAGAAGAGGTAAAACTAAGTTGCTTCTTTGACAAACGAATGAAACCAAAGAACCTTGTGAGGTTGAACAAATTGAAATAAAGAATACAACAAAGATGAACAAAGTTGAAAACACTCCATTAGAAAAGAGGAACAAGGAACATTACTAGAACCTTGTAGGTTGAAAGACATAAGAAAAGGGTTGCAATGGACAAGAAGCACGTGTAAGCACTCCGGTTGAAACGAGATGTACAAGGAATGATAAAGAACAATTACGACAACAGTCCGGTTGGAAATGGAAGGCATAGAATATGAACTTGGAAAAATGAAAGCACTTGGATGAGACTCCGATTAGAAGAGGAATGATAGCCACAACACTTCGGTTAAAACAAGATAGAGAAGGAATAAGAATAATATAATTTGGACATCACTCCGACTGTAAATGGAAGGAATTGAACATGAACTTGACAAGATGAGAGGATACTTGATGAAAACAACAACACACTACCTCCGGAACTATTGAAAGAATGGCACAATGGGTAAGAAAGATTTCAGACAACACTCCGGTTGAGAAGGGAGGCAAAACTTGACAGAATGGGAAGAACATGAAAAGAGGGCATGACACTCCAGTTGCAAATGGATAAGCACGAAAAGAACACGGTCCTCACAATCCGAGATGATAAGTGAAGAGAGCAACATCACAATGCCTCCGGAAGGAAGAATAGAAGATATATCATTGGAATCACAGAATGGAGAAGAAAAAGTTAGCTTCTGCCACCAATGAACTAGGAAAGCACCCTTCCAAGAAGGTTAAAATGGAGTTGTTGGAAAAACCAACAACAAAACGACTAAGCTTGTAGTGGGCTTATGGAAAACATCTCAAAACTGAGGTGAAATTCTGCCACCGAAAACAATGATTAATCAAGAACACAGAAGAGATGAAAAACGTCTTCACCAAGATAGGAAGGAGAAGATTGGATCATTGATAAGAACCACAATTGCAACCATCCTTAGGATAGGCTTTAGGTGAAATATAACCCAAGATAACTACAATGAAGAGGTTGATAGGTTGCAAAGCATCTGTAACAGCCTGGATTTTGCCCTCTTCTTTTTTCCTTTGATTTTCTTGGATTTCCTGATTTGATTTACTTTTCCGTGGCTATGTGGTTTTGAAACTGGGGAAGATCATGTCTTCCTAGGATTTATAGTGGCTTTTCACCCTCATCATCATCCCAAGATCATGTCATTTCCATCCTTGACCTAACCCAAAATTCTTTTGTTGGGAATATTCATTTTCTGATAAAGGAATAACCCTTAAAACCCTAGGTTGTGAAGCACCCTATATTCCTGTCACTCCTAAAATTCCCAAATAATTCTCATAATTTTTTTGGGTCATATCGTCCTCAAATATGGTGAAATATTTCATTGGTCATGTTTCTCATCATACTCAATTAATTCCTTTTCTATTCTGTCCTGAATGGCAGTTCGTGAAGCAAGTGCCATTTATCTTTGACCAATTCAACCCAAACTTCTTGGACATATTTTCTTATCCAAATAATAGCCTCATGCCTAAATTCAACTCAATTTGCCGAGTAAATATTCCTGAGCAAATTTTCAAAGTTCCTATCTAAGGGAAGTGATTATGAAGGAAGTACAAGCTAGGCATATCCAAATGAGTTGAAATTTTGCAAGGTCCTTCATATGATCAAATAAGGACTCTCCACCAAATTTGAGCTCATGTAACTTATCTATGTGAGCCCAGCTCAAAATCTTGGTTTCTGGTCAGATTTTCAGGTTGTGAAGCAACTATATTTTATATTGCTTCATTTAAGCTGAAAATTTTCAAGGGAATTCTCCTATCCATATAAACTCTCTCCACCAAGTTTTAGATCAATTAGTTAATCCATTTTCCGAGTGCAATTTTTCCAAGTTTCTATCCAAAGCAAAGCATTGTGAAGCAAGTGTTATTTTGGCTCATCCAAATGGCCTGAAACGTTTTGGGAATCTTCATATCTTCAAATCATTGGGCCATGCCCAATGTCAGCTCAATCCCAATTGATATGTGAGTGCCACTTCATAATGTTCAAATCTGGCCAGTTTTGCACTTTGTACAGCAACCCTCATGTAAACTCCTCTTAGTCTGATTTTTGGTGATCAACATCACCTTAGTGTGTGATCATCACCAGAAAAATTATTTACCACATTACCAAGCTGGTGTCACCCAAGGTAGTCAGAATCCCAACTCGACTCCTAGAATCCTACGACTTCATGACCCTATGGAACCATGTCGATCCAAGTCCCACTATGAATCCGGATCAGGTAGAATCCATGTTGAGTCGCGATCCAAATCATAGAATCATGTACAAAACTGTAGAATCCTGACTATGGTCTGGACTATGTCTGATTCTACTAATTTATCTAGGTCGTTTGTTTAGTTATAGAAGAATAGTATGCCATCATCCAAACCATTTTCACATGCCTCATGGCCCTTTCCCCCCTCCCAAGCCCAAATGCTTAGGTGCCGACACCTTTGATCTGGCTCTCAAAACCGAGATCAAAATTGAGGATCAGACTTGTCGACAAATGGAATTGGCGTGGGAAGGAGGATGTGTCAAGATTAATCGGAGAAGGAGAGTAAGACCCTTCAAGGTTAAGCACTACAGGGTGGATATAAAAGTGATCGGTTATTCATGTATTCTAAAAAACTCGTAAGTAAATTTCGTGCATCGAAGATTTAAATGTTCTATATATTTGCCTCTCATATATGTTCCGTACATCCAAGCTAATAGTAGGTCAGCCATAAAAAGAAGTGGAATAGAAGTAGCATTGATGTGTATGTTTTTGCTCCATATTTAGTGTTAAAACTCTATAGAACCCATAAATTTCTGCTGTGTATACAAAATATCTTCTTTGAGTAAATCTAGTAGAATCCTCGATTCCACGACTTGATACTACGACTCGATTTTATCTAAGGAAAATCGACCCGACTCTGACTACCTTGGTGTCACCACGGCAAGTTACAAGCACCTTCCTGTTGATTTACTTTGGAGCTAAGTGCAAATATCTTCTTTGCCCCGGGACCGATTTATTTCCTCATTTTGACTAAGGGCGCGACGGTCTATCTACTCGACATGGTCGGCCCGGCCAGAACGTGCCGTTTTCACTAGTGCCCGTGGTGATCGAGGGAGTCCTGGATTCAGGTGTCCTCGGGCGTCCGGCCTGTTAGCTATGGGCCGGACTATTGGGCCGTGAAGATACGAAGACCGAAGACTCTACCTGTGTCTAGATGGGACTCTCCTTGGCATGGAAGGCAAGCTTGGCAATCAAATATGAAGATTCCTTTATCTGTAACCAACCTTATGTAACCCTAGATCCCTCTTGTGTCTATATAAACCGAAGGGCTAGGTCCGTAGAGGGATCCTTAAAATCATAGTCAGAGAGGCTAGACTTTTAGGGTTAGCCATTATAATCTCTTGGTAGATCAACTCTTGTAACACTCATATTCATCAAGATCAATCAAGCAGGAAGTAGGGTATTACCTCCGTAGAGAGGGCTCGGACCTGGTTAAACATTGTGTCCCCTGTCTCCTGTTACCATCGACCTTAGACGCACAGTTCGGGACCACCTACCCAAGATCCACCGGTTTTGACACCGACATTGGTGCTTTCATTGAGAGTTCCACTGTGCCGTCATCAAAAGGGTTGATGGATCGCCTCGTCGTCAAGGAAAATATCACCTCCGGAGGAGCCTTGGCCTCAAGCCAAACCCTTCGGCTGGGCGGCGTCGTCATGACCGCCCGTTCGGCTCTTAAGCCGATGATGACCTCTCAAGTCATCGAGAATCGTCTCCGTGTTGATTCCGAGCAGGCCAAACGGATGGATCCAACAGAGTTATCATCTTTAAATGAACTCCTTGATCGCATTACCGCCTTGGGGGTCCCTATAGACTACGATCGGATTGGGCTTAAACCCGACCAGAGAGAAATTAAAACTCCGCCGATCACCCACCAGATAGCGGCAGTCGAGGAGCAAGACAACTCTTCCTCTATGTTGAGGACGAACTATGTTCAGATATCTGATACCGAAGAGCTGGACACCTACCGGCAGAAAGACACGGCTTGTCCTCCCAACATAGAAGCGGGTGATAAGCTCAAAAAATCAGTTGATATCCCGGAGCCCGGACTGCTATGTCCGGAAGGTCTTCAGACTCCGGATCCAAAATTGGGTCAGGGTTCAGATTTAAATCCACCCACCCACCCAGACATAAGCGCTCTCTTGAGCACAGCAGCAGTCTCAGGAAACGGTCCACCACTTCTGGGACAGATTCCTCCTTGCCAAAAACAAGATTAAAGATTGCCGCGATGAAGACGCGATCTCAGTGTTCCGCACCAATAGCATGGACGAGGGAATCCTCAACGCCATCAACCGCCGTCACATATTACACTACACTGACTTGGCAACTATCATAGAGAAGGACAGCGCAATGGAAAGCGCCTGGAAAACTCAGGCAGCCCGTTGGGAACCATCGGTCCCCACTCAACCCCTTGTTCAGGCGAAAAGGGTGCACCCTCATGGCGTGCCCGGACCAATAGTAAAGAAATATAAGCCCGTTACGGGGCGCGAAACCGTTCTAGAAAGATGGCTCGATGGGCCATGCAAAATACACACACCACCGGATAACATACCAACCCACAGCCTTAGAGTATGTTGGATACTCCGGCAAGTGGCCAAGAGCGGTGAGGATATCCTCACCAGTAAAACTCCAGAACAACACCCCCAGAAGACGACGACCTCAAAGTATTGACGGTCTTCGAGACATTCGCTTAAAACAACAGGCGCAAAAGGGCACTCCGCGAACTCGCTAAAGTCTGCCAAATTGCAGCAATAAACCCCTGGAACAACACGGCTATAACTTTAAATTCTGGGGACGAGCCAAGATACATGATAGTCCGAGCACCAGCCGCCTTGGTCCTCAGCCCAATCGTGGATAGCTTTCGGCTCACCAAGGTTCTCATGGACGGCGGCAATGGACTAAACCTCATCTATGAGGATACACTCCACAAAATGGAAATAGATAGGAGCTGCATCGAGCAAATTAACACGACCTTCAGAGGAATCATTCCCAGTCGGGAGGCACGGTGTGCGGGAAAAATCGCACTTGACGTGGTATTCGGCACGCCGGAGAATTATCGGTCCGAAGAGATAACCCTCCAAGTGGCCCCTTTCAATAGCGGATATCACGCCCTCTTGGGGCGAGATGCATTTACACGCTTCCGAGCTGTACCTCATTATGGATACATGAAGCTTAAGATGCCTGGGCCCAATGGCATAATCACTCTCGCCAGTGATCCAGACATAGCACTCCGTGCCAAAAATAAAACCGCATCTCTGGCCCTCGAGGCATTATCTAAAGCCCTAGCGGCTGAAGAATTAACAGCAATGCGCTCCACGGTGGACAGGGACGATGTGATCCTAGAAAAACGACCCAAATCCACCTCCTTCAAACCGGCAGAAGAAATAGTCAAATTCCAAGTCCATCCAACGGACCCCAAGAAGACAGCATCTATTGGAGCACAACTAGACCCAACGGTCTACGCCGTGCTACGAGAGTTCCTACGCGAGATCTGGGATATATTCGCCTGGCACCCGTCTGATATGCCAGGAATCCCATGCAAGTTGGCTGAACACAGCCTCAATATATTAAAGGGATATAAACCGGTTAAGCAAACACTGCGACGCTTTTCCAAACCCAAACTTCAAGCTATGGGGGAGGATCTAGCCAAACTAATCGAGGCCGGATTCATTAGAGAAATAAAACACCCAGACTGGCTGGCAAACCTGGTGATGGTGCCAAAGAAAGACAAATCCTGGTGCCTGTGTGTCGATTTCAAAGACCTCAATAAGGGTTGCCCCAAGGGTTCCTTCCCCCTCCCCCGCATCGACCAGATCATTGATGCTACCGCAGGACACGACTCATTGTGCTTCCTCGATGCATATTCCGGATACCATCAAATTAAAATGAAGGAGTCCGATGATACGTCTCCAACGTATCTATATTTTTTGATTGCTCCATGCTATTATATTATCTGTTTTGGATGTTAATGGGATTTATTTTACACTTTTATATTATTTTTGGGACTAACCTATTAACCGGAGGCCCAGCCCAAATTGTTGTTTTTTGCCTATTTCAGTGTTTCGTAGAAAAGGAATATCAAACGGGGTCCAAACGGAATGAAACCTTCGGGAGTGTGATTTTTGGAACAAACGTGATCCAGAGAGCTTGGAGTGGACGTCAAGCAATCAATGAGGCAGCCACGAGGCAGGGGCCACGCCTACCCCCCTAGGCGCGCCCTCCACCCTCGTGGCTCCACTGACCTACTTCTTCCTCCTATATATATCTACGTACCCTGCAAACATCCAGGAGCACCACAAAAATCTAATTCCACCGCCGCAACCTTCTCTACCCAAGAGATTCCATCTTTGGTCCTTTTCCAGAGCTCCGCCTGAGGGGGGCATTGATCACGGAGGGCCTCTACATCAACTCCATGGCCCCTCCTATGATGTGTGAGTAGTTTACCTCAGACCTTTGGGTCCATAGATAGTAGCTAGATGGCTTCTTCTCTCTCTTTGGATATCAATACAAAGTTCTCATCGATCTTCTTGGAGATCTATTCGATGTAACTCTTTTTGTGGTGTGTTTGTTGAGATCCGACGAATTGTGGGTTTATGATCAAGTCTACCTATGGAAAATATTTGAATCTTCTATGAATTCTTTTATGTATGATTGGTTATCTTTTCAAGTCTCTTCGAATTATCAGTTTGGTTTGGCCTACTAGATTGATCTTTCTTGTAATGGGAGAATGAAGGAAATATGCCCTAGAGGCAATAATAAAGTTATTATTTATTTCCTTATAATCATGATAAAAGGTTTATTATTCATGCTAGAATTGTATTAACCGGAAACATAATACATGTGTGAATACATAGACAAACAAAGTGTCACTAGTATGCCTCTACTTGACTAGCTCGTTAATCAAAGATGGTTATGTTTCCTAACCATGAACAATGAGTTGTTATTTGATTAACGGGATCACATCATTAAGAGAATGATCTGATTGACATGACCCATTCCATTAGCTTAGCACCCGATCGTTTAGTATGTTGCTATTGCTTTCTTCATGACTTATACATGTTCCTGTAACTATGAGATTATGCAACTCCCGTTTACCGGAGGAACACTTTCGGTAATACCAAACGTCACAACGTAACTGGGTGATTATAAAGGAGTACTACAGGTGTCTCCAAAGGTACATGTTGGGTTGGCGTATTTCGAGATTAGGTTTTGTCACTCCGATTGTCGGAGAGGTATCTCTGGGCCCTCTCGGTAATGCACATCACATAAGCCTTGCAAGCATTGCAACTAATGAGTTAGTTGCGGGATGATGTATTACAGAACGAGTAAAGAGACTTGCCGGTAACGAGATTGAACTATGTATTGGATACCGACGATCGAATCTCGGGCAAGAAACATACCGATGACAAAGGGAACAACGTATGTTGTTATGCGGTCTAACCGATAAAGATCTTCGTAGAATATGTAGGAGCAAATATGGGCATCCAGGTCCCGCTATTGGTTATTGACCGGAGACGTGTCTCGGTCATGTCTACATTGTTCTCGAACCCGTAGGGTCCGCACGCTTAAGGTTACGATGACAGTTATATTATGAGTTTATGCATTTTGATGTACCGAAGGTTGTTCGGAGTCCCCGATGTGATCACGGACATGACGAGGAGTCTCGAAATGGTCGAGACGTAAAGATTGATATATTGGAAGCCTATGTTTGGATATCGGAAGTGTTCCGGGTGAAATAAGGATTTTACCAGAGTACCGGGAAGGTTACCGGAACCCCCCGGGAGCTAAATGGGCCATGATGGGCCTTAGTGGAAAAGAGAAGAGGCAGCCTTACATGGGCTGCGTGCCTCCCCCTTCCCCTAGTCCTATTAGGACTAGGAGAGGTGGCCGGCCCCCTCTCTCTCTTTTCCCCCTCCGCGAATCCTATTCCAACTAGGATTGGGGAGGGGGGGAATCCTACTCCCAGAGGGAGTAGGACACTCCTGGCGCGCCACACCTTGGCCGGCCAGCCTCCCCCCTCTAGTCCTTTATATACTGAGGCAGAGGCACCCTAGAACACACAAGTTGATCCACGTGATCTATTCCTTAGCCGTGTGCGGTGCCCCCAGCCACCATAGTCCTCGATAATACTGTAGCAGAGTTTAGGCGAAGCCCTGCTGTTGTAGTACATCAAGATCGTCTCCACGCCGTCGTGCTGACGGAACTCTTCCCCGACACTTTGCTGGATCGGAGTCCGGGGATCGTCATCGAGCTGAACGTGTGCTCGAACTCGGAGGTGCCATAGTTTCGATGCTTGATCGGTTGGATCGTGAAGACGTACGACTACTTCCTCTATGTTGTGTCAACTCTTCCGCAGTCGGTCTGCGTGGGTACGTAGACAACACTCTCCCCTCTCGTTGCTATGCATCACATGATCTTGTGTGTGCGTAGGAAATTTTTTGAAATTACTACGAAACCCAACAGTGGTATCAGAGCCTAGGTTATTGATGTTGATGTTATATGCATGAGTAGAACACAAGTGAGTTGTGGGCGATATAAGTCATACTGCCTACCAGCATGTCATACTTTGGTTCGGCGGCATTGTTGGACAAGATGACCCGGACCAACATTACGCGTACGCTTACGCGAGACCGGTTCCCCCGACGTGCTTTGCTCATAGGTGGCTTGCGGGCGACTGTCTCTCCAACTTTAGTTGAACTAAGTATGGCTACGCCCGGTCCTTGCGAAGGTTAAAACGGAGTCTATTTGACAAACTATCGCTGTGGTTTTGATGTGTCGGTGAGATTGGTTCTTGCTTAAGCCCGTAGCAGCCATGTAAAACTTGCAACAATAAAGTAGAGGACGTCTAACTTGTTTTTGCAGGGCATGTTATGATGTGATATGGTCAAGACATGATGCTGAATTTTATTGTATGAGATGATCATGTTTTTAACCGAGTTATCGGCAACTGGCAGGAGCCATATGGTTGTCTCTTTATTGTATGCAATGCAATCGTGATGTAATGCTTTACTTTATTACTAAGCGGTAGTGATAGTCGTAGAAGCATAAGCTTGGCGAGACGACAACGATGCTACGATGGAGATCAAGGTGTCACGCCAGTGACGATGGTGATCACGACGGTGCTTCAGAGATGGAGATCACAAGCACAAGATGATGATGGCCATATCATATCACTTATATTGATTGCATGTGATGTTTATCCTTTTACGCATCTTATCTTGCTTTGATTGATGGTAGCATTATAAGATGATCTCTCACTAAATTATCAAGAAGTGTTCTCCCTGAGTATGCACCATTGCGAAAGTTCTTCGTGCTGAGCCACCACGTGATGATCGGGTGTGATAGGTTCTACGTTCAAATACAACGGGTGCAAAACAGTTGCACACGCGGAATACTCAGGTTATACTTGACGAGCCAAGCATATACAGATATGGCCTCGGAACACGGAGACCGAAAGGTCGAGCGTGAATCATATAGTAGATATGATCAACATAACGATGTTCACCATTGAAAACTACTCCATCTCACGTGATGATCGGTTATGGTTTAGTTGATTTGGACCACGTAATCACTTAGAGGATTAGAGGGATGTCTAAGTGGGAGTTCTTTAATTAATTTGATTAACTGAACTTAAATTTATCATGAAACTTAGTACCTGATTAGTATCTTGCTTGTTTATGTTTAATTGTAGATAGATGGCTCGTGCTGTTGTTCCGTTGAATTTTAATGCGTTCCTTGAGAAAGCAAAGTTGAAAGATGATGGTAGCAATTACACGGACTGGGTCCGTAACTTGAGGATTATCCTCATTGCTGCATAGAAGAATTACGTCCTGGAAGCACCGCTCGGTGCCAGGCCTGCTGCAGGAGCAACGCCGGATGTTATGAACGTCTGGCAGAGCAAAGCTGATGACTACTCGATAGTTCAGTGTCCCATGCTTTACGGCTTAGAATCGGGACTTCAATGACGTTTTGAACGTCATGGAGCATATGAGATGTTCCAGGAGTTGAAGTTAATATTTCAAGCAAATGCCCGGATTGAGAGATATGAAGTCTCCAATAAGTTCTATAGCTGCAAGATGGAGGAGAACAGTTCTGTCAGTGAGCATATACTCAAAATGTCTGGGTATAATAATCACTTGATTCAATTGGGAGTTAATCTTCCAGATGATTGTGTCATTGACAGAATTCTTCAATCACTGCCACCAAGCTACAAGAGCTTCGTGATGAACTATAATATGCAAGGGATGAACAAGACTATTCCCGAGCTCTTCGCAATGCTGAAAGCTGCAGAGGTAGAAATCAAGAAGGAGCATCAAGTGTTGATGGTCAACAAGACCACTAGTTTCAAGAAAAAGGGCAAAGGGAAGAAGAAGGGGAACTTCAAAAAGAACGGCAAGCAAGTTGCTACTCAAGAGAAGAAACCCAAACCTGGACCTAAGCCTGAAACGGAGTGCTTTATTGCAAGCAGACTGGTCACTGGAAGCGGAACTGCCCCAAGTATTTGGCGGATAAGAAGGATGGCAAGGTGAACAAAGGTATATGTGATATACATGTTATTGATGTGTACCTTACTAATGCTCGCAGTGGCACCTGGGTATTTGATACTGGTTCTGTTGCTAATATTTGCAACTCGAAACAGGGACTACGGATTAAGCGAAGATTGGTTAAGGACGAGGTGACGATGCGCGCGGGAAATGGTTCCAAAGTCGATGTGATCGCAGTCGGCACGCTACCTCTACATCTACCTTCGGGATTAGTATTAGACCTAAATAATTGTTATTTGGTGCCAGCGTTAAGCATGAACATTATATCTGGATCTTGTTTGATGCGAGATGGTTATTCATTTAAATCTGAGAATAATGGTTGTTCTATTTATATGAGTAATATCTTTTATGGTCATGCACCCTTGAAGAGTGGTCTATTCTTGTTGAATCTCGATAGTAGTAACACACATATTCATAATGTTGAAGCCAAAAGATGCAGAGTTGATAATGAGAGTGCAACTTATTTGTGGCACTGCCATTTAGGTCATATCGGTGTAAAGCGCATGAAGAAACTCCATTCTGATGGACTTTTGGAACCACTTGATTATGAATCACTTGGTACTTGCGAACCGTGCCTCATGGGCAAGATGACCAAAACACCGTTCTCCGGTACTATGGAGAGAGCAACAGATCTGTTGGAAATCATACATACGATGTATGTGGTCCGATGAATATTGAGGCTCGTGGCGGATATCGTTATTTTCTCACCTTCACAGATGATTTAAGCAGATATGGGTATATCTACTTAATGAAACATAAGTCTGAAACATTTAAAAAGTTCAAGGAATTTCAGAGTGAAGTTGAAAATCATCGTAACAAGAAAAAAAAATTTCTACGATCTGATCGTGGAGGAGAATATTTGAGTTACGAGTTTGGTGTACATTTGAAAAATTGTGGAATAGTTTCGCAACTCACGCCACCCGGAACACCACAGCGTAATGGTGTGTCCGAACGTCGTAATCGTACTTTACTAGATATGGTGCGATCTATGATGTCTCTTACTGATTTACCGCTATCGTTTTAGGGATACGCTCTAGAGACGGCCGCATTCACGTTAAATAGGGCACCATCAAAATCCGTTGAGACGACGCCTTATGAACTGTGGTTTGGCAAGAAACCAAAGTTGTCGTTTCTGAAAGTTTGGGGCTGCGATGCTTATGTGAAAAAGCTTCAACCTGATAAGCTCGAACCCAAATCGGAGAAACGTGTCTTCATAGGATATCCAAAGGAAACTATTGGATACACCTTCTATCACAGATCCGAAGGCAAGACTTTTGTTGCTAAATTCGGAAACTTTCTAGAGAAGGAGTTTCTCTCGAAAGAAGTGAGTGGGAGGAAAGTAGAACTTGACGAGGTAACTGTACCTGCTCCCTTATTGGAAAGTAGTACATCACAGAAAACTGTTTCAGTGACACCTACACTAGTTAGGGAGGAAGCTAACGATAATGATCATGAAACTTCAGATCAAGATACTACTGAACCTCGTAGATCAACCAGAGTGAGATCCGCACCAGAGTGGTATGGTAATCCTGTTCTGGAAGTCATGCTACTAGATCATGATGAACCTACAAACTATGAAGAAGCGATGGTGAGCCCAAATTCCGCAAAATGGCTTGAAGCCATGAAATCTGAGATGGGATCCATGTATGAGAACAAAGTATGGACTTTGGTTGACTTGCCCAATGATCGGCAAGCAATTGAGAATAAATGGATCTTCAAGAAGAGGACTGACACTGACGGTAATGTTACTGTCTACAAAGCTCGACTTGTCGCAAAAGGTTTTCGACAAGTTCAAGGGGTTGACTACGATGAGACCTTCTCACCCGTAGCGATGCTTAAGTCTGTCCGAAACATGTTAGCAATTGCCGCATTTTATGATTATGAAATTTGGCAGATGGATGTCAAAACTGCATTCCTGAATGGATTTCTGGAAGAAGAGTTGTATATGATGCAACCAGAAGGTTTTGTCGATCCAAAGGGAGCTAACAAAGTGTGCAAGCTCCAGCGAGCCATTTATGGACTGGTGCAAGCCTCTCGGAGTTGGAATAAACGTTTTGATAGTGTGATCAAAGCATTTGGTTTTATGCAGGCTTTTGGAGAAGCCTGTATTTACAAGAAAGTGAGTGGGAGCTCTGTAGCATTTCTGATATTATATGTGGATGACATATTACTGATTGGAAATGATCTAGAATTTCTGGATAGCATAAAGGGATACTTGAATAAGAGTTTTTCAATGAAAGACCTCGGTGAAGCTGCTTACATATTAGGCATAAAGATCTATAGAGATAGATCAAAACGCTTAATTGGACTTTCACAAACAACATACCTTGACAAAATTTTGAAGAAGTTCAAAATGGATCAAGCAAAGAAAGGATTCTTGCCTGTGTTACAAGGTGTGAAATTGAGTAAGACTCAATGCCCGACCACTGCAGAAGATAGAGAGAATATGAAAGATGTTCCCTATGCATCAGCGATAGGATCTATCATGTATGCACCAGACCTGATGTGTGCCTTGCTATAAGTCTAGCAGGGAGGTACCAAAGTAATCCAGGAGTGGATCACTGGACAGCGGTCAAGAACATCCTGAAATACCTGAAAAGGACTAAGGATATGTTTCTCGTATATGGAGGTGACAAAGAGCTCATCGTAAATGGTTACGTTGATGCAAGCTTTGACACTGATCCGGACGATTCTAAATCGCAAACCGGATACGTGTTTACATTAAATGGTGGAGCTGTCAGTTGGTACAGTTCTAAACAAAGCGTCGTAGCAGGATCTACATGTGAAGCGGAGTACATAGCTGCTTCGGAAGCAGCGAATGAAGGAGTTCATATCCGATCTAGGTGTCATACCTAGTGCATCGGGTCCAATGAAAATCTTTTGTGACAATACTGGTGCAATTGCCTTGGCAAAGGAATCCAGATTTCACAAGAGAACCAAGCACATCAAGAGACGCTTCAATTCCATCTGGGATCTAGTCCAGGTGGGAGACATAGAGATTTGCAAGATACATACGGATCTGAATATTGCAGACCCATTGACTAAGCCTCTACCACGAGCAAAACATGATCAGCACCAAGGCTCCATGGGTGTTAGAATCATTACGGTGTAATCTAGATTATTGAGTCTAGTGCAAGTGGGAGACTGAAGGAAATATGCCCTAGAGGCAATAATAAAGTTATTATTTATTTCCTTATAATCATGATAAAAGGTTTATTATTCATGCTAGAATTGTATTAACCGGAAACATAATACATGTGTGAATACATAGACAAACAAAGTGTCACTAGTATGCCTCTACTTGACTAGCTCGTTAATCAAAGATGGTTATGTTTCCTAACCATGAACAATGAGTTGTTATTTGATTAACGGGATCACATCATTAAGAGAATGATCTGATTAACATGACCCAATCCATTAGCTTAGCACCCGATCGTTTAGTATGTTGCTATTGCTTTCTTCATGACTTATACATGTTCCTATAACTATGAGATTATGCAACTCCCGTTTACCGGAGGAACACTTTGGGTACTACCAAACTTCACAATGTAACTGGGTGATTATAAAGGAGTACTACAGGTGTCTCCAAAGGTACATGTTGGGTTGGCGTATTTTGAGATTAGGTTTTGTCACTCCGATTGTCGGAGAGGTATCTCTGGGCCCTCTCGGTAATGCACATCACATAAGCCTTGCAAGCATTGCAACTAGTGAGTTAGTTGCGGGATGATGTATTACAGAACGAGTAAAGAGACTTGCCGGTAACGAGATTGAACTATGTATTGGATACCGACGATCGAATCTCGGGCAAGTAACATACCGATGACAAAGGGAACAACGTATGTTGTTATGCGGTCTGACCGATAAAGATCTTCATAGAATATGTAGGAGCCAATATGGGCATCCAGGTCCTGCTATTGGTTATTGACCGAAGACGTGTCTCGGTCATGTCTACATTGTTCTCGAACCTGTAGGGTCCGCACGCTTAAGGTTACGATGACAGTTATATTATGAGTTTATGCATTTTGATGTACCGAAGGTTGTTCGGAGTCCCGGATGTGATCACGGACATGACGAGGAGTCTCAAAATGGTCAAGACGTAAAGATTGATATATTGGAAGCCTATGTTTGGATATCGGAAGTGTTCCGGGTGAAATCGGGATTTTACCGGAGTACCGGGAAGGTTACCGGAACCCCCCGGGAGCTAAATGGGCCATGATGGGCCTTAGTGGAAAAGAGAAGAGGCAGCCCTACATGGGCTGCGCGCCTCCCCCTTCCCCTAGTCCTATTAGGACTAGGAGAGGTGGCCGGCCCCCTCTCTCTCTTTTCCCCCTCCGCGAATCCTATTCCAACTAGGATTGGGGGGGGGGGGGGAATCCTACTCCCAGAGGGAGTAGGACTCTCCTGGCGCGCCACACCTTGGCCGGCCAGCCTCCCCCCTCTAGTCCTTTATATACTGAGGCAGAGGCACCCTAGAACACACAAGTTGATCCACGTGATCTATTCCTTAGCCGTGTGCGGTGCCCCGAGCCACCATAGTCCTCGATAATACTATAGCAGAGTTTAGGCGAAGCCCTGCTGCTGTAGTACATCAAGATCGTCACCACGCCGTCGTGCTGACGAAACTATTCCCCGACACTTTGCTGGATCGGAGTCCGGGGATCGTCATCGAGCTGAACGTGTGCTCGAACTCGGAGGTGCCGTAGTTTCGGTGCTTGATCGGTTGGATCATGAAGACGTACGACTACTTCCTCTACGTTGTGTCAACGCTTCCATAGTCGGTCTGCATGGGTACATAGACAACACTCTCTCCTCTCGTTGCTATGCATCACATGATCTTGCGTGTGCGTAGGAATTTTTTTGAAATTACTACGAAACCCAACAGAGAAGTACTTAGCTTTGGGTTCAATCTTGCGGTGCTCGATCCCAGTGACAGAAAGGGAAATGACACATATTGTATTGTTGCTATCGAGGATAAAAAGATGGGTTTTATATCATATTGCATGAGTTTATTCCTCTACATCATGTCATCTTGCTTAAAGCGTTACTCTGTTCTTATGAACTTAATACTCTAGATGCATGCTGGATAGCGGTCGATGTGTGGAGTAATAGAAGTAGATGCAGGCAGGAGTCGGTCTACTTGTCATGGACGTGATGCCTATATACATGATCATGCCTAGATATTCTCAAAATTGTTTGCTTTTCTATCAATTGCTCGACAGTAATTTGTTCACCCACTGTAATACTTATGCTATCTTGAGAGATGCCACTAGTGAAACCTATGGCCCCGGGTCTATTCTCCATCATACAAGTTTCCAATCTATTTTATTTTGCAATCTTTACTTTCAATCTATATCATAAAATACCAAAAATATTTATCTTATTATTATTTTCTCTATCAGATCTCACTCTTGCAAGTGGCCGTGAAGGGATTGACAACCCCTTTATCGTGTTGGTTGCGAGGTTCTTATTTTTTTGTGTAGGTACGAGATGACTCGCGCATGGTCTCCTACTGGATTGATACCTTGGTTCTCAAAAACCGAGGAAATAGTTACGCTGCTTTGCTGCATCACCCTTTCTTCTTCAAGGGAAAACCAACGCATGCTCAAGAGGTAGCATCCGATCAAGCCGCTACAACATTCATTACCCCATATGGGCCATTCTGCTTCAACACCATGCCCTTTGGGCTCAAAAATGTCGGCACCACCTACCAACGCATGGTTCAAACATGCCTGGAGAAACAGATCGGCAAGATAATTGAAGCATATGTGGACGACGTCGTCATCAAAACTAGACACGTTGAAACACTCATAGACAATTTACGTCTCACATTCGACAACCTCCATGCATATGACATCAAGCTCAATCTGGAAAAGTGCGTTTTCGGCATCCCCACGGGAAAACTGGTGGGCTTCATCGTTTCCAATAGAGGAATTGAAGCAAATCCAGCCAAAATCCGAGCTTTGTCACAACTGGCTACGCCAATGGACCTTAAACAGGTCCAAAAACTCGCCGGTTGCGTGGCAGCTTTAAGCCGCTTTATCTCCAGACTGGGAGAAAAGGCATTGCCACTCTATCGCCTTCTGCGGTGCACGAATCACTTCGAGTGGAGGGATGCAGCAACGGCCGGACTGGAAGAAATAAAAACCCTTCTAGCAAGCAACCCAATCCTGGTTGTGCCTAATGTCGGTGAACCTATGTTATTATACATAGCGGCAACACACCAGGTGGTGAGCGCCGTGCTCGTCGTTGAGCGAGAGTAGGACGGACACAAATTCCCGCTTCAGAACCCGTTACACTACGTATCCACTGTCCTCATGCCATGCAAATCCCGGTACCCTCATTATCAAAAGATAGTATACGCGGTCTTCATGGCACCCCGAAAGATACGACACTACTTCCAGGAGTGTTCGATCACGGTGGCCTCTGAAGTACAACTCAATGACATAATAAACAACCGCGATGCCACGGGCCGGATTGCCAAATGGGCCATTGAGCTCCTTCCATTTGACATAACATACAAACCGCGTCGAGCCATTAAATCCCAAGTACTGGCTGACTTCGTCGCCGAATGGACAGAGGTCGAACTCCCTAAAGAGTACGACACATATTCCAACTGGGCTATGTATTTTTTTGGTTCCACAATGCTGGCAGGGCTAGGAGGGGGCGTCGTTTTAACGTCCCCCACTGGAGACATCGTCCAATACGTACTCAAAATATTATACACAGACTCCAACAACGCAGCCGAACTTGAGGCCTTATTGCATGGCCTTCGGATGGCCGTCTCCATGGGCATACAACACCAGAAGTGCTCGGGGACTCAAACCTCGCAATATCACAAATGAATGGAGACTTCGATGCCAAAGATTCGAAGATGGTAGTGTATCGTAACACCGTCCTAACAATGTTGGCCCGGTTCGAGGGGCTCGAGTTTCATCATGTGGCCCGAGAAAGCAATCAAGAGGCGGATGTCCTTGGTCGCATTGGTGCCAAGCACGACCCCGTCCCACCTAACATCTTTTTGGAAAAGCTTTTTAAGCCATCCGTGGTGTGGCAAGGGGAGAGCGGCAACACTAGTCTGGATCCGCACACAACCCCAGGTTCCGAACCCACCGATATCATCGGGGGCTCGGCCATCGAAATAACACCGTCGGCCTATCTCATTATGGTAGTCATTGGTCCATGGACCGAACCCTTCTTAGCCTACCTCAATAGGAAGGAACTCCCTGGGGATCAGAACGAGGCCCACCGCATTGTCCGGCGTTCGAAGGCCTACAAGGTTCACGACGGAGAGCTCTACAAGAAAAGCGCTACCGGAGTCCTTCAAAGATGTATCTCCGAGGAAGAGGGGCAGCGCTCCTGGCTGAAATTCACGCCGGTCTCGGCAGGCACCACGCCGCAGCTCGGGCCCTTGTTAGCAAGGCCTTCCGTACAGGTTTTTATTGGCTGACGGCCCAAGCAGATGCACAGGACCTTGTTCAATGTTGCGTCGGATGCCAACTCTTTTCCAGCCAAAGCCATATGTCGCCCACTACCTTACAAACAATCCCAATCAATTGGCCTTTTCTGGTCTGGGGGCTCGATATGGTCGGACTCCTTAAAGGAGGAAGCCAAAAGAAAAAGTATCAACTGGTCATGGTGGATAAATTCACCAAGTGGATAGAGGCCAAACTTGTTAAAACAGCCGAGTCCAGGCCGGTGATAGAATTCATATCCGGTGTTGTACACCGTTATGGCGTTCCACACAACATCATAACCGATAACGGCTCCAATTTCACAGCCAATGGTGTGAAAACCTGGTGCGCTAATCTGGGCATTAAACTCGATTACGACTCTGTCTATCATCCACAAACAAACAGTCAAGTCGAACGAGCCAATGGTCTTATTATGAGCGGCATCAAGCCTAGACTAGTGCGGTCTTTGAAAGAATCAAACAAGCACTGGGTTGAGGAGCTCGACTCCGTACTCTGGGGGTTGCGGACCACGCCCAATCGTACTACCGGATATACACCTTTCTTCATGGTGTACGGCACAGAGGCCGAGCTTGATCGGCAGGACAACTTAGATGCCCTGGGGGAGGACCGCGACGTCACAAAAGCCCGTTCCGCATTTTATCAACAGCAGGCTCGCAGGTATCAAAGCAGAGAAGTGCGGGCCAAGACTTATAATGTTGGCGAACTCGTTCTACACCTGTTGGAGAAGAAAAAGGACAAGCTCACGCCCAAGTGGGAGGGTCCCTTCATCATTGACGAAGTTCTCACCAGAGGAGCGTACCGCCTGCGTTATGCATTAGACAATCGCTTAGAGCCGAACCCCTGGAACGCGGCCAGACTCCGACGATTCTATGCCTAGCGCCGAACCCTGTGTTCGTCCCCTTCCTCCTGTTGTTTCCATTATTTTTTCTCTCTTTTCGTTTTTTCTCTTTAGCTTTAAAGCTTTCGTGCAGCTAGACTGTACACCCCTGACGCATACATCTTCAAACATGTACGTCCATTACACCTGGGGGCTTCTTGGATAGAAGCTTGCTATTATTATTTTCCGAGAATTAAGCTCATCACATATGTGTCCTTTCCCATATGTGCCTTTTCTTCGCCATGACTTAAGTTTTGGCCAAGCTGGGTTGCCTGGCTCCTGTGCTTGTGCCCTATATTCCCGTTAATTCGGCTAGGGCAAAAAGGGAGCACCTCTGCGATTGTTACTGTCAGGTCATTCGAATGTGTACCTTAGACTGGGTGAAGCCGAAAGAAAGCGTTCTTAAGGGAATATTCAGTCGGTGAATTGAAGATGTTTCCGCATTCACTCCATCATGAACCCCCAGAAGTTACTTGTACTGTGATTTTTTCAATCATGGTTCGGACATGCACAAGAAACGCATGCACACCCATGGAAAGGAACCCTTAACGGAACTATTCTCTCTGGAAGATGTTTCTTACATAATGTAATATAACATAACTAGCCGAATACAACTTGTCTGTTCAAGCAAGTATGACCCCTATGCCTGGTTTCCACGCATACTCCGGTCTATTTTACCGCTCAGGTATTTGGAAACAATCCGCACCATCGGGTCAGAGGTCGAAGCGAAAAGGTTTGCCATGACAATCGTTTTACAATTCAGCTAGAGTTACATACGTCAAGAAAGGTACATAGTCATTTGGACTCAAAAATTTCCTCCTCTATACCGTCCAGCAGGCTGTCTAGCTTACAATCCTGCTGGGAATACTTGGCGGCTATTTCTACTTGGTCATATACCAAATTAACTGGAACTTCTTTTCCATCTGACCCTAGAGGTCTGACCCGAGCCATATGATTGGGATTAAGCTTGGTCTACCGTGTTTTCACCATGACCCAGGCTTCTCATTACAAGGAGATGCCTTCTTGGATTTCTCCAGTTCGGCACGGGCAGTAGTTAGCTGCGTCTGACACTTTTCTAGCTCTTGGGCTAGCAGGTCATTGTTCTCCGTAAGAACCTGGTTATACAATGATACTTAAATCAGCTGTACCAACTGCTTCAAGTCTCGAGGGCTACTGGCATATGGTTATCATATTCGGACAAAGTAAACTTACCCGCACATCTTTTAAATGCTGCTTTGTGGCTCTATTAAGCCCATCTCGAGCAACTCGGATGTATGCATCAGCCGAGCTGAAGGCATTAAAAGCCTCTTCTGAAAAGTCGGGGTCTTGTAAAACGGAGCTTCGGCGCCGATGATTCATGGCGCTCTCCACTTCCGAGTTAGTGACGGATACATCATTCGAATCCTTGGTTGGAGGACAGTCCGGTGTTATCCCCGTATAAGCCCCCGTCTTTATGGCAGGATCTGGATCCTGGCTGTGGGAAGTATGACCGGTCGGACCCCCAGATATAGTCCGACACACTTTTTTCCTGATACAGGATAAACAGAAAGGTCACAGTTGGATGTGACTGCGAAGGTGCCTATTTGCAAATCCATACCTCTTTGATGAAGGCTCGGCTGTATCTTCGTTTGCCTTCCTCTTCGAAGGCTTGCCCGGCGTGGGGGCCGCTCTCTTCGGAGATACCCCTGGGGCAGCATGGCACCCCGAATGCCTTCCCTTTTGAGAACAGGACAGTGCGGTGGGTGAGGCAGTATGAGAAAACTCTTTTGGATGAAATATCTCTTGATTACTTACGTGTGAAGCAGGGAGAAGGCCGGGGTAATCGGTAGTGATAGCCACCTCTATGCCGTCATAGCTCGCCTGGTAAAAAAACCCGTCCTCGAGGACCACAAATATATCCGGATCATCCTCGAATCTGGGATCAAGGTCCCGATTATGACCCTCGGGCTGTGGGGTGGGGCTGTGAAGCCCTTCAGAAATCTTTCGCTAGTGCTGTTATAAACGGACGGGTTAATACTCATTGAAAGTAGCTCAGGGAGCGGAGGGAGAAGAAAAGAGGAGTTGGGACTCACCCAGCTGGGTGGATTGTACATGGAAAATCCATCTCTGCGCTTGATAGGTAGAAATTCCTCTTCCTCCCCTTTGAACAGTTCGACCAATATTTTGGCCCGAGCGGCGGGGGTATCCGGACCCTTTCGGCCGCAGCAGGAGGCGTCATCTCCCCCATTGTAGTGCCACATGGAGAGACCTCTGTACTGGAGTGGCTGAACCCCCCGTACTATGGAAGTTTCCATTACTTCGACTATTGATAATCCGGACTGAGCGAGTGTCCTTATCTTGCTCAAGAGTTGACGAACTTCCGCACTATCTTCCTCCTCCAGGCTCCGAGAGCGCCAGCTGTGGCATTTCTTCAAAGGGGCTCTTCTGAATTCGGGAACCCCCCCCCCCCCGAATTGGGTCTGGAAGTGTGACGTCCTCAATATAGAACTATTCAGAGGGCCACTCTTCGGATGCCTTCTTTGGTGTGCTGGATAAATATCCGGTCTCGGCGATGTGCCATATTTCGGCTCCGCCCACTTCAAATATTGACCCTTTGTGGTTGCGAGGGACGAGACAGAATAGCTTTCTCCACAATTAAAAGTGGGCCTCACAACCCAGGAATAGCTCACAAAGAGCGACGTAACCCGCGATATGCATGATGGAGGCAGGAGTGAAGTTGTGCAGTTGGAGGCCATAGTACTCTAGAAGCCCTCGGAGGAATGGTGAATTGGAAATCCAACACCTCTTAGCAGATAAGGGACGAAGCATACTCGTTTCCCCTGGATGGATTGGGGAAATTTTCAGCCTGAACCCCGCCATTGAAGGAGGTCAATCCTGCACGGACAGGGACTAGATCTGTGGTGGGAAGGAATCCCTAGGTTTGCACTTCACCAGCTGATTGTGGGATACGGAACATCTCTCCCATTCGCCTTTTTCATGGACGGAGGGGTGGGATGAAGAGCTGGGAGCATCAGCCATGTTGGAATGGACTTTCCTAGCGCGCTTAAGGGATTTTTTTCCGGATGATGCTGAATGGATCTAAGATCCAAGCTCTTTAAATAGACGCTCCTCCTTACATGGCCGGGGTGTTATGCGTAAAAACACCCTAACCTCTCGCCTTCGCTCGACACATGGAAACTGAAGTTGTTGATACACAGAAGCCGAGGGGTGAGACATTAAATGGGAGGCCGAATACATCACTCTGAAGTCATCGGATGAGGAACCCGCCTTGCAATGCCGAAGACAATCTGCACGCCGGACACCTCATGATTGAAGTCTGGTTCGGGGGCTACTGAGGGAGTCCTGGATTCAGGGGTCCTCGGGTGTCCGGCCTGTTAGCTATGGGCCAGAATGTTGGGCTGGGCCGTGAAGATACGAAGATCGAAGACTCTACCCATGTCCGGGTGGGACTCTCCTTGGTGTGGAAGGCAAGCTTGGCGATCAAATATGAAGATTCCTTTATCTGTAACCAACCTTATGTAACCCTAGATACCTCCTGTGTCTATATAAACCGGAGGGCTAGGTCTATAGAGGGATCCTCATAATCATAGTCAGACAGGCTAGACTTTTAGGGTTAGCCATTACGATCTCGTGGTAGATCAACTCTTGTAACACTCATATTCATCAAGATCAATCAAGCAGGAAGTAGGGTATTACCTCCGTAGAGAGGGCCCGAACCTGGGTAAAAATTGTGTCCCCTATCTCCTGTTACCATCGACCTTAGTCGCACAGTTCGGGACCCCCTACCCGAGATCCGCCGGTTTTGACACCGACAGTGATCACGCTGGCGCCACACATAGTGAAACCTCTGGCTCGGTCCGGCCACTGTGCTTGTCTCCTCCCTCCTCGTCTCGACGTCCAACCATGTCCTGGAGCTTCCCCATGATCAACTGCATCACACTGCATCGCTGCCTCATCGTGGCTCGCCTTAAATGCGTCGCAAACGCCATGCCCGTGCCATTCCCAGCCTCTGTCCACCACTGGAGCACTACACAAGCTCGCTAGCGTTGCTCTAGAGCACTCCCCGTAGTTATATATAACATGCCCGAGGTCCCCTGCTCCACACTCACTCCAATCCCGCCTCTTTTGCCCACCAGAGCAGCTTGTCAGCGTTCTGGGAACGGGGGTCCCCAGACTTGCTTGCCTGCAGCCGGCGGCGTGGCTTTGTGAGCGGGCCCGTACGGCCCATATTCACCAACAAGCACTCAAGTCCATCGCAAGGAGCTAAGCCTCGCGAGGAGGAGGACACAAGACCTCCTCAGGAGCGGCCTCACTAGGCTGGCTCACGAGGACCGGAGAGATCAAGGCCAGGCAAACCTCGCGAGGTTCCAATGATGTAAGCCATGACGACCAATGCTAGGCGGGCGCCAGCACGCACAGTGTCCTTGTTTCCTCTTTGGTGCTAAGGAGGCAAGCGCAGACGCAGAGTACCGAGGCGTCAAGCAAAGGTTTCCATATTGGTGCAACAAGACCAAGACCAGAAGGACGGCAAGAGGGAGGTCATCGTGGAGCCCAAGACGGCGCCACCACCAGAGCCTTTGGCAGGCGAAGACTACTTTTGTCAGATAAGATGTACTAGCGGTCCCCTTTCGAATCGGCCGTTGTTGGCTCCCTTCCCGCTCAATATTTGGGGAGAGGACCAGGGCCTCTATAAATAGGACTAGCCATCATAGTAGGAACGGGCGTTAGATAGAGAACTGGCCTCGGAGAGATCCAACCCATCCACAAGTTCACCAAGCACAAGAACACCTCTCCTCAGGAGGCTGTTCTTCCCATTGTACTGTTCATCCTTAGCCCAAGAGGCAATCCACCACCACACTGGAGTAGGGTATTACACCACAACAGTGGCCCAAAGCAGTATAAATCTTGTGTCCTTTGTGTTGTGAGTTCATGTCCCTGAGATCTTAGCGACGCTAGGACGTGGATCGGTAGGGGGGAGATCTTCGCGTGCACCCCAGTGTTCGAACCTTAAGGGTTTTGCCGGAACCAGTGATCTGACATTTGGTGCGCTAGATAGGGGTGCGTCGGAGTTTTCCTTCCGTCGGTTCGTGCTCCACCCTCTTCGCGCCCATTCCCCATGGCTGGCGACGCCCTTCCGGCTAGATCTACCGGTGCCCACGGTGGCGCTCGGGGGCTCCGAGCCCTTGCTCCTGCATTGCGGCAGGTGCAATGGCCACCCAAGTTCAAGCCGAAGATGCCGTCGCGCTACAATGGCGCGGCGGACCCGATGGCTTTCCTGCTAGCATATGAGGAGGCCGTCCTTGAGGCCGGGGGCGACGGCAAGGTCATGGCCAACTGGCTTCCGATGGCCCTCACTAGCGCACCACGCGCCTGGCTGCTCAACCTCCCCGGGTCCATGGTGGTGTCTTGGGAGGAGATGTGTGGCCTCTTCGCCGCGCGCTACGCAACGCCGGCACACCACGTGGTTGCGGCCGTCCTCGGAGGCTCACAAGCACCACCATCGGATCGTCATGTCAAGCCGTTCTTTCACCAGATCAACGCCACTTACAAGCGCCCAGGGGCTCCGCCGGGCTGGGCCGCGCCCGAGGCCGACTGTCGGTGTCAAAACCGGCGGATCTCGGGTAGGGTGTCCCGAACTGTGCGTCTAAGGCGGATGGTAACAGGAGGCGGGGGACACGATGTTTACCCAGGTTCGGGCCCTCTTGATGGAGGTAATACCCTATGTCCTGCTTGATTGATCTTGATGATATGAGTATTACAAGAGTTGATCTACCACGAGATCGTAGAGGCTAAACCCTAGAAGCTAGCCTATGGTATGATTGTCTATTGTCCTACGGACTAAAACCTCTGGTTTATATAGACACCGGAGGGGGCTAGGGTTACACAAA
This sequence comes from Triticum urartu, assembly GCF_003073215.2. Lineage (NCBI taxonomy): Eukaryota > Viridiplantae > Streptophyta > Magnoliopsida > Poales > Poaceae > Triticum > Triticum urartu. The sequence goes on from NC_053025.1 coordinate 395,669,741, forward strand.
GTCGGTTACAAGGGAGGAGATCTAATATCCGTATTGCCAAGCTTGCCTTCCACACCAAGGAGAGTCCCATCCGGACATGGGACGAAGTCTTCAATCTTGTATCTTCATAGTCCAACAGTCCGGCCAAAGGATATAGTCCGGCTGTCCGGAGACCCCCTAATCCAGGACTACCTCAGTAGCCCCCGAACTAGGCTTCAATGACGATGAGTCCGGCGCGCAGATTGTCTTTGGCATTGCAAGGCGGGTTCTTCTCCAAATTTTGAATATCTGCTGAGTAGTGTCCGGCTCCCCATAAATGTTGCACTTCTTGGCTTTTGCGCCCAATAAGGGCTATCTTCAACGTGTCGAGAGAATGCGAGGAGCCAGGGCATTTTTACATTTGCCACCCTAGCCATGTAAGTAAACTGTCTATTAAAGGGATGGGGATTCTTAGATCCAAACCACACCATCCTCCCACGGCAAGTATCCATCGGAGCACGCTCAGAAAAATCCATTCCAACATGGCCGGCTATCGCAGCTCCTCCTCCCGCTCCCGTAGCCCTAAGCCCGGTGATTGGGAGAAGTGTTCCATCCCGCACAGCCAATTAGTAGAGTTACAGACCTAGGGATTTCTTCCTCCAGCATATATGGTCCCCGTTCGAGCCGGGCTTGCCACCTATAATGCCGGGGAGCAAGCGGAGAGCTTCCCCGATCCCTCCAAGGGGGAGCGGGTATGCCCTGTCCCTTATTTACTAAGGGGACCTGGATTTCCAATCCATCCGTTCCTCCGCAGGCTCCTGGAGTTTTACGGCCTCCAGTTGCATAATTTCACCCCCGCTTCCATATTACACATCGCTGGTTATGTTGCCCTTTGTGAGCTGTTTCTGGCCTACGAAGCTCATTTCGAGCTATGGAAGAGGCTATTCTACCTTGTGCCCCGTACACAAGAGGGGTCAATATATCAAGTGGGCGGAGCCGAAATATGGCGCATCTCCAGGACCGGATACCTATCCGGTACCCCGAAGAAGACGTCCGAAGACTGGCCTTCGGAGTGGCTTTACATGGAGGACGTCCCCCTTCCAGATCCTATTTGGAGGGGCCTTCCCGAGTTCGACAATGCCCCTTTGAAGAAACGCCGAAGCTGGCGCCCATGGAGCCCTCAGGAGGAAGATGATGGAGAAGTCCTTTACCTGATGGCCCGGATAAAAGCGCTGGCTCAATCAAGATTGACAATAATCGAGGTTATGTCAATATGTATAATGCGGGGGGTGCAACCACTTCAATATCGAGGGCACCCCATGTGGCGCTTTAATGGGGAAGATGATGCCACCCGCTGCGGGCTTAAGGGACCGGACTCCGTTGCTGCTCTAGCAAAAATTCTGTCCGAGTTGTTCAAGGGAGAGGAAGAGGAGTTCATCCGTATTAAGCCATGGGATGGATTCTCCATGTACAACCCTCCAAGCTGGGTGAGCTATCACTTTTTACTCCCAACCTTCCCACATTATTCGTCATAAATACTCACCTTGCCGTTTCATGGCAGGAACTGTGAAAAGCTATAAGGGAGGCCAACATCCCACCTCCACAACCGGAGGACCCTGACCGGGCCCTCGATCCCGGACTTGAAGAGGATCCGCACATATTTGTGGAGCTGATCGACAGGACATTCTATCAATTGAGCTGCGATGATGCCATGGTGGCCATCATAGCCGACTATCCTGGGCTACTCCCTGCATCGCATGTAAGAAAAACTGGAGTCCCAACTTCTGAGAAGGATCCCCTTTTATGCACTTCACCTACCGTACACATATGGTGTTTTACAGGGAAGGCCCTCGGGACGCCATGCCCAACCCGCAGCAACTCGCCAACGAGGGACACCGAAGCCGGGTAGGCCAAAAAGGAAGGCGGTCAGGACTGAGACGCCGGCACAGAGGTATGATACAGAACATCGCTCCATGGTTGTCGTATTTCTTAAAATATAAGGACATCAATGTTTCCTGGTAGGAAAAATGCTCGCCGGACTATATCCGGAGAGGTTGCCGATCACGCCTCCACCAGTCAGGCTGCAGGGCCAAACATGGAGGCGGAAGCTAACACGGGGCGAATGCCGAATGCTCCTCCTGCAGAGGATGCGGATAGACTATCCGCTACAAATTCCGATGTGGACAGCGCCATGAATCACAGGCGTCGCCGGGCCGTACTCCATGACGCTTGTTTCTCCCAAGAGGCGTTCGATGCCTTCAAGTCAGGAGACACGTACATCCGTGCTGTTCAAAACGGTCTTGCTAGAGCCACGGACCAGTTTGTAAAGGATATACGGGTAAGAAAATCTGACGATTATATATATCAGTAGCCCCTGAGACTTGAAACAGTTGACACAACTGATTTAAGGATCATTATTTGTGCAGGTTCTTACAGAGAAGAATACCCAATTGTCTCAACAGCTGGAAGAGTGCAAAGCCCAGCTACGGGCCGCGGTGGCCGCGGTAAAGGAGTACGAGAAGGCCCCCTCTAGTAACACTTGTTTCCATTACAAAGATTGACAGGTACCAGATAGTATACAGCATGCCTGCAAATCTAACAATAGATGTTGCAGATGACTCTGGAGTGAATCCGGAGGCCGTGCCGGAGGATGTGCAATGTGCTAATCGACAGCTAAATGTTGGCGAGCACGTGCTTACGCGGGTCAGGCAGGAGAAAAATAATCTCTAGGACGCCAATATCCAGCTGGGCGTGGAACTGAAAGATGTCCGAGCCCAGCTTGCGGACTCCGTGAAGGAGAATAAGCGGCTTCGACGCGGCATTTCTAGTAAGTGCTTGAACGAACTTTTGAAGGAGTTCGGCGAAGAAGCCGGCTAACAGAGTTATGTCTGCAGGTATGCTGACGGGTCGTCCCGCGGAGGAGATGCCCGGGTCTGCGGGTGATCTTCTACCAGAGCTCTCACAACTGCACGAACAAGTTCGGCAAGTGATGCAGGGTATTGCCCAAGCCTTTTGGCCATCTGCCTCCCCACCGGGAGGCATGGGGGAGCTTATAGAGAAGCTCAAGGGAGCGCGGCGGTGCTTCCGATTATGAAAGATATCAGCCTGCCGACAAGGTGCAAGGGAAGCCTGGGCCATGGTGAAGACGTGATATACCAAAGCTGACCCAAACCACATGGCCGAGGTCGGACCTGTGGTGCCCGATGGGAAAGAGATCCCCGTCAGTTTGGTGTATGACCAAGTACAATTAGCCGCAAACTATTTCCAACAGGATTGTAGGCTAGATAGCCTGTTGGAGGGTATAGAAGAAGAATTTAGTCAGTCTAAGTGACTATGTACTTTAAGTGACATATATAATGTCCTTAGCCGGATTGTAAATCATTTGTCATGGCGGACCTTTTCGCTTCGACCTCTGGACCCGATAGTCCGGAGTGTATCCGAATACCCGCTCGGTTATGTAAAAACCGGGGTATGCGTGGAAACCAGGCGTAGGGGTCGGATACGTCTCCAACGTATCTACAATTTTTGATTGCTCCATGCTATATTATCTACTGTTTTGGACATTATTGGGCTTTATTATCCACTTTTATATTATTTTTGGGACTACCTATTAACCGGAGGCCCAGCCCAGAATTGTTGTTTTTTGCCAATTTTAGGGTTTCGAAGAAAAGGAATATCAAATGCAGTCCAAACGGAATGAAACCTTTGGGAACGTGATTTTCTCACCGAACATGATCCAGGAGACTTGGACCCTACGTCAAGACACAAAAGAGGAGGCCACGAAGTAGGGGGGGCGCCTACACCCCCCAGGTGCGCCCTCCACCCTCGTGGGTCCCCTGTTGCTCCACCGACGTACTCCTTCCTCCTATATATATACCTACGTACCCCCAAACGATCAGATACGGAGCCAAAACCCTAATTCCACCACCGCAACTTTCTGTATCCACGAGATCCCATCTTGGGGCCTGTTCCGGAGCTCCGCCAGAGGGGGCATCGGTCATGGAGGGCTTCTACATCATCACCATAGCCCCTCCGAAGAAGTGTGAGTAGTTCACCTCAGACCTACGAGTCCATAGTTATTAGCTAGATGGCTTCTTCTCTCTTTTTGGATCTCAATACAATGTTCTCCCCCTCTCTTGTGGAGATCTATTCGATGTAATCTTCTTTTTGCGGTGTGTTTGTTGAGAGCGATGAATTGTAGGTTTATGATCAAGTCTATCTATGAACAATATTTGAATCTTCTCTGAATTCTTTTATGTATGATTGGTTATCTTTGCAAGTCTCTTCGAATTATCAGTTTGGTTTGGCCTACTAGATTGATCTTTCTTGCAATGGGAGAAGTGCTTAGCTTTGGGTTCAATCTTGCGGTGTCCTTTCCCAATGACAGTAGGGGAAGCAAGGCACGTATTTATTGTTGCCATCAAGGATAACAAGATGGGGTTTTCATCATATTGCATCAGTTTATCCCTCTACATCATGTGATCTTTCTTAAGGCGTTACTCTCTTTTCATTAACTTAATACTCTAGATGCATGTTGGATAGCGGTCGATGAGTGGAGTAATAGTAGTAGATGCAGGCAGGAGTCGGTCTACTTGTCTCGGACGTGATGCCTATATACATGATCATGCCTAGATATTCTCATAACTATGCTCAATTCTGTCAATTGCTCAACAGTAATTTGTTCACCCACCATAGAATACTTATGCTCTTGAGAGAAGCCACTAGTGAAACTTATGGCCCCCGGGTCTATCTTCATCGTATTAATCTTGCAATACTTACTTATTTACTTTGCTTTTATTTTACTTTGCGTCTTTATCATAAAAATACCAAAAATATTATCTTATCATATCTATGAAATCTCACTCTCGTAAGTGGCCGTGTAGGGATTGACAACCCCTTATCGCGTTGGTTGCGAGGATTTATTTGTTTTGTGCAGGTACGCAGGACTCGCGTGTAGCCTCCTACTGGATTGATACCTTGGTTCTCAAAATTGAGGGAAATACTTACGCTACTCTGCTGCATCATCCCTTCCTCTTCGGGGAAAAACCAATGAAGTGCTCAAGAGGTAGCAGGGTCATAAGTGCTTGAACAGACAAGTACCCAACTAGCTATGTTATATTACATGGATAGTAAGAAACATCTTCCAGGGATAATAGTTCCGTTAAGGGTTCCTTTCCCTGGGTATGCATGCCCTAATGTACATGTCCGAACTGCGAAAAGAGACGCAGGCTATAACATCTGGGGGCATGTATCAAAGTAAATAAAATTAATCTTTTGTTCACCGATCGAATATTCCCTTAAGAACGCTAGCTTTCGGCTTCACCCAGTCTGAGGTACACATCCGGCTGACCCGGCAGTAATAATCGCAGAGGTGCTCCCCTTATGCCCTAGCCGAATTAACGGGAACGTAGGGCATAAATACAAGAGCCAGGCAACCCAGCTTGGCCAAAACTTAAGTCATATCGATGCATATAATGGCGAAAAAGGTACATGTGAAAGAATAACACATGTGTGGGGCATAAAGCCCAGAAAAATAGTTATATTAAGCTTCTGTATAAGAAGCCCCCAGGTATAATGAGCGCGGTTAGCGCGTCAGGATTGTGTAACCAAGACACAAGTTAGCCTTTTAAGGCCTTGAGGAGAAGAAAAAAGAAGAGAGAAAGAGAGAAAAGACAGATAATTGATACGCAAAAAATTGATGGGGGTAAGGAGACGAACATAGGGTCCGGAACGAGGCATAGAATCTTCGGAGTCTGGCTGCGTTCCATGGGTTTGGCTCGAGTCGATTGTCCGATGCATCCCGCAGACGGTATGCTCCACCGGTCAGAACCTGGTCAATAATGAAGGGACCTTCCAATTTGGGCTTGAGCTTGTTCTTTTTCTTCTCCGCCAGGCGTAGAACTAGTTCGCCAACGTTATAGGTTTTGGCCCGTACTTCTCTGCTTTGATACCTTCGAGCCTGTTGCTGATAGAATGCGGAATGGGCTTTTGCTACGTCGCGCTCCACCTCCAGGGCGTCCAAACTGTCCAGCCGATCGAGATCGGCCTCTTATTCTTCGTACATGTGCACTCGAGGTGAGTCATGAATTATGTCGCATGGCAGAACCGCCTCTGCGCCGTACACCATAAAGAACGGTGTGTATCCAGTATTGTGATTCGGCATGGTCCGCAGCCCCCATAGCACAGAGTCGAGCTCCTCTACCCAGTGCATGTTTGATTCCTTTAAGGACGCACTAATCTGGGTTTGATGCCACTCATGATAAAACCATTTGCTCGCTCGACTTGACCGTTAGTTTGCGGGTGATAGAAAGAAGCATAATCGAGCTTGATGCCCATGTTGCTATACCAAAGTTTCACCTCGTCGGCTGTAAAGTTCGTGCCGTTGTCAGTGATGATGCTATGGGGGATGCCATAACGGTGTACAACCCCAGATATGAGGTCTATCACCGGTCCGGATTCAGCCGTTTTGGGCTTCTATCCATTTGGTGAATTTATCCCCATGACCAGTAAGTATAATTTCTTATGGGTTCCCCCTTTGAGGGGTCCAGCCATATCAATCCCCCAGACCGCAAAGGGCAAAGTAATGGGGATTGCTTGGAGAGCGGTAGGCGGCATATGGCTTTGGGTTGCAAAAAGCTGGCAACCGACGCAATGTTGGACCAGATACTGTGCATCTGCTCGGGCCGTCGGCCAATAGAAACATGTATGGAAGGCCTTGCTTACAAGGGCCCGGGCTGCGGCGTGGTGGCCGCCGAGTCCAGCATGGATTTTTGCCAAAAGCTTCCGCCCTTCCTCTGTGGAGATGCACCTTTGAAGGACTTCGGTAGTGCTTTTCTTATAAAGCTCTCCCTCATGGACCTTGTACGCTTTAGATCGCCGCACTATGCAGCGTGCCTCATTTTGGTCCTCGGGCAGTTCCTGCCTGGTAAGGTAGGCCAGGAATGGTTCCGTCCACGGGGCGATGATGGCCATTATCACGTGGGCTGAAGGTGTTATTTCGATGGCGGAGCCTCCGATTGTGTCAGAGTGTTCGGTATTTGGTGTTGTGATCGGGTCCGGAATATTGTTACCGGTGACCCCTTCCCATACCACGGATGGCTTAAACAGCCTTTCCAAGAAGATGTTAGGTGGGACAGGATCGCGCTTAGCGTCTATATGGGCGAGGATGTCCGCCGCCTGATTGTTTTCCCGAGCCACATGGTGGAATTCAAGCCCCTCGAACCGAGCTGACATTTTGAGGACGGTGTTGCATTATGCCGCCATTTTCGGATCCTTGGCATCGAAGTCTCCATTTATTTGAGATATTGTGAGGTTCGAGTCCCCATGCACCTTCAGGCGTTGAATGCCCATGGAAACTGCCATCCGGAGACCGTGTAATAGGGCCACGTATTCGGCTGCGTTGTTGGAGTCTGTGTATAGTATTTGGAGTACATATTGGACTATATCTCTGGTGTGGGACGTCAGGACGACGCCAGCCCCCAGACCAGCCATCATTTTAGAGCCGTAAAAGTGCATGATCCAATTGGAGTACGCGCCGTACACTTTAGGGAGTTCGGCTTCTGTCCACTCGGCGACAAAATCGGCCAGTACTTGCGACTTAATGCCTCGCCGTGGTCTATATGTTATGTCGAACGGGCCGTCATTGAACACTCTTGAAAGTAGTGTCGTAATTTTCGGGATGCCATGAATACCGCGTATGCTATCTTTTGATAATGTGGGTACCGTGATTTGCATGGAGTGAGGACAGTGGATACATAATATACCGGCTTTTGAAGTGGGAATTTATGTCCATCCATCTCTTGTTCGATGACGAGCACTGCGCTTACAACTTGGTGAGTTGCCTCTATATATAACAACATTGGTTCGCCGACATTTGGCGCGGCCAAGATTGGGTTGGTGGCCAGGATGGCTTTTATTTCTTCCAATCCGGCCATGGCTGTGTCCGTCCACTCGAAGTGTTCGGTGCACCGAAGAAGGCGATAAAGGGGGAGTGCCTTTTCTCCTAATCGGGAGATAAAGCGGCTTAAGGCCGGCACACATCCAGTTAACTTCTGGATTTGCTTGAGGTCAGTTGGGATAGCCAACTGTGACAGAGCTCGGATTTTAGCCGGATTTGCTTCAATTCCTCTACTGGAGACGATGAAGCCCAGGAGCTTTTCGGCGAGTACGCCGAAAAGGAATTTTTCCGAATTGAGCTTAATGTCGTATGTTCGGAGATTGTCGAATGTGAGACTCAAGTCGTCTATTAAGGAGTCGACGTGTCTGGTTTTAACGACCACATCATCTATGTATGCCTCCACTGTTTTGCCGATCTGCTTTTCAAGACATGTCCGAATCATGCGCTGATACGTTGCACTGGCGTTTTTGAGCCCGAAGAGCATTGTATTAAAACAGAAGGGGCCGTATGGAGTGATAAATGCCGTTGCGGCTTGATCGGACTCCGCCATCTTAATTTGGTGGTAACCGGAGTATGCGTCGAGGAAGCACAATGAGTCGTGTCCTTCAATGGCGTTGATAATTTGATCGATGCGAGGGAAGGGGAAGGGATCCTTTGGGCAAGGCTTATTAAGGTCCTTGAAGTCGACGCATATGCACCAGGATTTGTCCTTCTTTTTGGTACCATCACGAGGTTTGGTAGCCAGTCTGGATGCTTTATTTCTCTAATGAATCCGGCCTCCAGTAACTTTGCGAGCTCCTCTCCTATGGCTTGTCGCTTAGGTTCGGAGAAACGCCGAAGAGTCTGCTTGACCGGCCAGAATCCCTTTAGAATGTTAAGGCTATGCTCGGCCAGCCTGCGTGGGATTCCTGGCATGTCTAAAGGATGCCAGGAAAATATGTCCCAATTCTCGCGCAGGAACTCCCGTAGTGCGGCGTCTACAGCGGGGTTTAACTGTGCCCCGATGGATGTTCTTTTTGTGGGGTCTGTTGGATGGACTTGGAATTTGACAATTTCATCCGCTGGTTTAAAAGAGGTGGACTTGGATCTTTTGTCGAGTATCACGTCGCCCATGTCCACTGTGGAGCGCAGCGCGGTTAATTCCTCCGCCACAAGGGCTTTGAATAATGCCTCGAGGACCAGTGCGGCTGTTTTGTTCTCGGTGCGGAGTGCTATGTCCGAATCACTAGCTAGAGTGATGATTCCATTGGGCCCGGGCATTTTGAGCTTCATGTACCCATAATGGGGTATGGCTTGGAAGATCGTGAATGCCTCCCACCCTAGAAGGGCGTGGTATCTGCTGCTGAACGGGGCCACTTGGAATGTAATTTCTTCAGACCTGTAATTCTCCAGAGTGCCAAATACCACATCTAGTGTTATTTTCCCAGCACAACATGCCTCCCGACTGGGGATGATTCCTCGGAAGGTCGTGCTGCTTTGCTCAATGTGGTTTCTGTCTATTTCCATTTTTTGAAGAGTCTGCTCATAAATGAGGTTTAATCCGCTGCCGCCATCCATGAGCACTTTAGTAAGCCGAAAGCCGTCCACAATTGGACTGAGGACCAAGGCGGCTGGTTCTCGGGCTGTTCGGAATTTAGGTTCGTCACTGTCATTGAAGGTGATAGACATGTCGCTCCATGGATTTATTGCTGCCACGTGGCAGACTTCAGTAAGGCTGTGGAGTGCTCGCTTACGCTTATTATTTGAGGCGAAGGTCTCGAAGACTGTCAATACTGTATTGTTATCCACGGGATGGTGCTCTGCGGTGTTTTGGATGAGGTCGTGCCCGAGTACCCAACATGCTCTAAGGCTGTGTGTTGGTATGGTATCCGCGGTACTATGAATTTTGCAGGGCCCATTAAGCCATCCCTCCAATACGGTTCCATGCCCTGTAGTGGGCTTTTGCTTCTTTGTAATTGAGTCGGGTGACTTATGAGAATGCACCCTTTTAGTTTGGACTGGGGGTTTTGTTAGAGCCGGATTATCCCAAAATTTTGTTTGGGTTTTCCAGGCGCTTTCCATCGCACAGTACTTCCGTACTATGGCCGCCAAGTCAGCAAAGTGTGCTATGTCACGGTGACTTATGGCGTTGAGGATTCCTTTGTCCGTGCAATTGTTGCAAAAGAACGAAATTGCGTCTTCCTCACGAAAATCCTTGACCTTGTTCATTACAAGGAGGAATCTGGCCCAATAGTGATGTACTGTCTCTTGGGGCTCTTGCCTAATGTGGGAAAGATCGTTTATATCTGGGTGGGTGGGTGGATTTAAGTCCAGACCTTGACCCAATTTGAGACCCCGGGGCGGGGGAGTTTCCGATCTTGGAAGTTCGGGCTCCGGGATGTTGCCCCACAGGTTCGGCCTGCGGCCTGTGAGGGAGTGCTGGATTAGGGGGTCTCTGGATAGCCTGACTATATCCTTTAGCCGGACTATTGGACTATGAAGATACAAGATTGAAGACTTCGTCCTGTGTCCGGGTGGGACTCTCCTTGGCGTGGAAGTCAAGATAGGCAATACGGGTATGTAGATCTCCTCCCTTGTAACCGACTTTGTGTAACCCTATCCCCCTCCGGTGTCTATATAAACCGGAGGGTTTAGTCCGTAGGACAACATACAATCATACCATAGGCTAGCTTCTAGGGTTTAGCCTCTACGATCTCGTGGTAGATCAACTCTTGTCATACTCATATAATCAAGAACAATCAAGCAGGACGTAGGATATTACCTCCATTAAGAGGGCCCGAACCTGGGTAAACATCGTGTCCCCTGCCTCCTGTTACCATCAGCCTTAGACGGACAGTTCGGGACCACCTACCCGAGATCCGCCAGTTTTGACACCGACATTGGTGCTTTCATTGAGAGTTCCACTGTGTCGTCACCATAAGGCTTGATGGCTCCTTCGATCATCGGTAGCGATGCGGTCCAGGGTGAGGTTTTCCTCCCTGGACAGATCTTTGTATTCGGCGGCTTCGCACTACTGGCCAATTCGCTTGGCCATCTGGAGCGGATCAAGAGCTATGCCCCTGGCCATCAGGTCAGATTCGGAAACTTAAACTACACTGCCGACATCCGCGGAGACTTGATCTTCGACGGATTCGAGCCCATGTCAGGTGCGCCGCACAGTCACGACGAGCACGACGTAACTCTGCCATCGGACAGTGTTCGGGAGATCGCATCTGCAACTACTCCGGCCTTCAATCTGGAGCAAATTGCGCCATCCAAGGATGGAGGGATAGACCCCGCCATGGAGGCCACACTCTCAGTGGCGATGGAGCCGGATACTGACGTCACCCCCTACGAGAGCCGTGTCGCCAAACCACTGGATTCGTCTCTGGCCACGGACTCCGAACCGCCTGCATCCGTGCCCATCGAATCCGACTGGGCGCCGATCATGGAGTTCACCTCCGCGGATATCTTTCAGCACTCGCCTTTCGGCGATGTGCTAAATTCAATAAAGTCCCTCTCCTTGTCAGGAGAACCTGGGCCGAACTATGTCCGGCTAGAATGGGATATGGACGATGAAGAAATTTGCTGCCCACCCACCACCCACTTAGTAGCCACTGTCGAAGACTTAACCGGCATGCTCAACTTCGACTCCGAAGACATCGACGGAATGGACGAAGATGTAGGAGACGAACAGCAACCAGCGCCCACAGGGCGCCGGACAGCCACTTCATCACATGACATTTACATGGTGGATACACCCAAAGAAGGCAATGGCGAAGAGACAGCGGAGGATGACCCCTCCAAGAAGCAACCCAAGCGCCAACGTCAGCGGCGCCGCTCTAAGTCCGGCCATAGCAAAAACAGCGATAACAATGCAAGAGAAAATAACACTCCAGTCGACTCTAGAGGAAACGACGACCACATTGCCTTGGTGACAGAGCACGATGAAGCTGCAAGCGGTGAACATAGTACGGATCCGACGTCCGAACACGGCGACGCCGATTATAAACCTCATCAAACCCCCTCTGTGGAGGAAAACAATCCGGAGGAAGATGCACACATCATCCTGGAAACGCACCTGGAGGAAGAGAACCTCCGTAGAAGGCTTATTGGCACAGCGAGGAGTCTGAAGAAGCAGAAGCAAAGGCTCAAGGCCGCACAAAGTACACTCAACAGCAGGTGGAACAAAGTGCTTGACAATGAAGCAAAGTATGGTGGAAGTTACCACACAAAGAGCTATCCAAAGCGCAAGCTGTTACCTGAATTCGACAACGAGGCCTTAGAGCCCGCACAACCAAAAAATGAAATGGCCAACCGGCCGGATTCACCACCTTGTGACCGCGATAGAGCAGATAACAAATACACACATAAGTCAACAAACGATGTACGTGAGGACTTGCGCCAAAAATCCGGTACGACTAGATCCATCTATGGATCTAGGAAGCGTGCTCTGGCACAAAATCAAAACCAAATACCACAACCGTCCGAACGCCACGGTACATCCAAGTACAGGGGTGCCGCACACCCCCTATGTTTCACTCATGAGGTGCTGGACCATGAATTCCTAGAAGGATTCAAACCAGTGAACATAGAGGCGTACGGCGGGACCTCAGACCCTAGCGTCTGGATTGAGGACTTTATCCTCCATATCCATATGGCTCGTGGAGACGATCTCCATGCCATTAAATACTTTCCCCTCAAGCTTAAAGGACCAGCTCGGCACTGGCTCAAAAGCCTCCCCGAAAACTCAATTGGAAGTTGGGTGGAGCTCGAGGACGCTTTTCGGGATAATTTTCAAGGGACCTACGTCCGACCTCCGGATGCAGACGATTTAAGTCATATAATTCAATAGTCCGGAGAGTCCGCCCGAAAGCTTTGGAACAAGTTTCTCACCAAGAAGAACCAAATCGTCGACTGTCCAGACGCCGAAGCCATAGCAGCTTTCAAACACAGCGTCCGAGACGAATGGCTCGCCAAACACCTCTGCCATGAAAAACCGAGAACAATGGCAGCCCTAACAAGCCTCATGACCCGCTTTTGCGTGGGCGAAGACAGCTGGTTAGCCCGCAGTAGCACCAGCGATCCAAGCACATCCGAAGTGAGGGATGGCAATGGAAAACCACGACGCAATAAAAACAAGCGTTGAAATAAGGAAGATAGCCCAGATAATACGGCGGTAAACGCCGGATTCAGGGGCCCTCGCCCAACCCAGCGGAAAAAGCATTTCAAAGGTAGCAGAGATGGACCGTCTGGCCTAAACAAGATTCTTGACAAACTATGTCAGATTCATGGCACCCCCGATAAACCTGCAAATCACACCCACAGGGAATGCTTGGTCTTCAAGTAGGCAGGTAAGCTAAACGTCAAACACAAAGGGGGGGAGACACCAAGCGAAGACGAGGACGAGCCTCGCCAGCAAAGCACTAGAGGACAGAAAAAATTCCCACCAGAGGTTAAAACAGTCAACATGATCCATGTGATGAAGAGGAGAAGCAAACATGCAATCCGAGACACACACGCCATAGAGCCCGTCACCCCTAGGTTCAACCCCTGGTTGGCCTGCCCGATCACTTTTGATCGTGGGGATCACGCGACAAGCATCCGGCACGAAGGATTGGCTACCTTGGTGTTAGACCTAATAATAAACAGATAACATCTCACACGAGTCCTCATGGACGGCGGCAGTGGTCTAAATCTGATATATCAGGACACAGTCCGCAAAATGGGGATAGACCCGACAAAAATAACCCATCGTACTACTACTTTCAAGGGAGTAATACCAGGCCTAGAGGCCCGCTGCACGGGCTCTCTATTACTAGAGGTTGTATTTGGTTCTTCCAACAACTTCCGAAGCGAAAGGTTAACTTTCTACATCGCTCCATTCCGAAGTGGCTATCAGGCACTACTCGGAAGAGCGGCTTTCGCTCGTTTTAATGTAATCCCGCATTACGCTTCTCTCAAGCTTAAGATGCCCGGTCCACGTGGCACCATCACAGTTAGCGGAAATACTGAGCGTTCTCTACGCGCGGCAGAATGTGCGGTGGCTTTAGCCACCGATTACTAGAAGACCTCACCAACCCGAAAAAATGACAGGTCGTCAAGACCACGAACATGGTTAGACAAGTCCGGTGCACCACTACGTATACATGAGATTGGTTTGATGATCAAGCCCTCCTAGATGGTACCAGGGGCTTCCCGCGTGTAATCAGGGCTAGTCCGGCTCAACTTGACATATCTTGAATTTTAGTGGTTTATTGATAATAACCAATTTTCTGGCACGACAACTTTCACCTAAGTTCTTCTCTTTTATATATGACAATCGTGCTACACCCGTCCAGGACACGGCACAATGGAGACATAGGCGCAGACGTGCAGTAGGGACCCGCTCAAAGGTTTCTTTTTAGATTAAGACCAACCTTTTTTACTGTCTCTTGTTGTTCACATCCTCCGGATACTCAATACAACCGAGAAGGATGCCGACGCATTGGCATGTGGCCACGTCAGGATATTGCACGTACCTGGACACCCGGGGTTTATTATTAAGGGCATTGTTCAGCCCGGCATATGTTATAAAGACCGAATACCTTAGGGAGTGTTCGGTGTCGCGAGTTTGGCCTTATATGCCTCAGCTCCGAATTATGTCTTTGGTCAAATGTTGGGTTTGCCCGGCTCCCATGTTTTGGTACCTTATGTTCCGCTATATTGGCTAAGGTAGCACTGGGAGAACTACTGCGATTGTGTCTTGGTTCATCCGGATGAGCACCTTAGTAGAGAAAGCCGAGAATGACTGTCATGATATAGCCCGAGACTGGTCAACCACTCGATGACTCAGCGGAATCTTCGATATTCCTCCGCATTAACGAAGGGCCATTTACCGGTCATGTACGTACGCGCCCTGTATTCGGACGAGCATAGAAGTACCAGGGGCTATATATTAGCCCCACCGTCAAACTCCTATGGCTATGTGAAAGTGTTAAAGCAATATAGTCCGATTGCCTCGTTCGCTGCGCTACCACCTCCTTAATGGACCAAGACGTTGGATCAAGTGTGAATACACGTTTCTTGCGAACACCCCCGCATTATATGCGTGGGGTGGAAGCCAACGACTTCAAACTTTCAGGTTATATACATATATACATAAACGGCCGCACAGGAGGCATCATAATACTTTCAGGAAAAAGTATAAACACAGCCTTGACGACTCAATAAAACATTGTTCTTACAATGGGAGTACATGTCACTAGAACATAATATTCTTCGAGCACTGAGCCTCTATCGAACGAGCGCCTTCAAGAACTTCTTCAAAGTAGTGCTCAGCAGCCACTCGGCCCACGGCCGAACCCTGTGTTGCAACAGTGGTGGCCTCCATTTCTGCCCAGTATGTCTTGACACGGGCAAAGGCCATCCGCGCACCCTCCATGCACGCCGACCTCATCATAGCGTCGATGTGCGGCATAGCACCAAGGAATTGTTGCACTAAACTAAAGTAACTCTTCGACCTTGGCCCTCCCGGCCACAGATGATCCACAATGGACCTCATGGCGAGTCCGGACAACCTATGGAGCTCGGCCCACTCGGCCATTCGCTCATTCAACAGCAGCGGACGCACTGGAGCATGGAACTGTGACCAGAACAGCTTTTCCACTTCGCGATCTTTCTGATCCTTGAAGTACTCGGCCGCATCAGCAGCACTTGCCGCCAAATCCACGTAGGCGTCCGCCGAACTCCATAGTTGATCAAGAGGAGCATACTTCGGATCTCCGAACTTAGTCCACAACAAGAAGGGCTTCCCAACCACGATATCCGCAGCTTGATGCAACTCCTCCTTCGTTGCTCTAATTTTAGAGCGGGCTTCCTTGGATGCTACCATGGCCTTTTCCAGGTCCGTCACCCACGCTCGGTTTTCTTTTTTAAGAAGCTGGTAACGGTTAGCGGCATCTTTCAACTCAATGGACATCTTGGCTATCCTTTCCTTGCTCTGGCGATGCACGGACTGTTCAGCCCTCAGCTCTTCGACCGCCTTTAGAGCGGCCGCATCGCTATTCCTTACTTGTTCCTTGGCTCGGGCAAGCTCTGCCCGAAGGGTCTCCACGCTGGCAGCTCCATCTGCAGTCACAACATATTAAAGATACTGGCATCATGCTCCTCTTACTATGTGTTGATCACCGGAGAAATCACTTACCCTGTGCCTCATCAAGCCGCTTATTGACAAGCACGATGTCGGCATCTGCCACTTCAAGTTGCCGCTTTAGCTCGGCAAACCCATCAGTCCGGCTAGCCACCGGAGCTTCATCCACCTGCACATAAAGGCGGTCTGGTTATTACCTGGGACTATGATCCTCTGTTTGCCGCCGTTTTCGACGACAACCAGAGTCTCAGGGGCTACTATCTTCATAGGGCACACCTAATGTGTGCGGTATCATAAAAAACATACACTATTTCACATACCTCAAAGCCTTTCAGTAGACTCACAAAAGCTTCATGCAATCCGCTTTTAGTGGATGAAATCCTTTCAACTACCGTATTCATTAGCGTACGATGCACTTCCTAGATGGCCGCTTGCTCCAGAAGATCCTTCAGTACGTCCGACCGCACACTATACGGTTTTGGACTCTTTCTGTTGCTCTCTTTAGGAGCTGAATACTGAGGACTCCGGGTGGCCAAGGGATTACCCCCTGGCCTTGGCGGATTAGGAGAAACCCTCCACGATGACACTTCAGGGTCGCCCGCCTCATGAGGCGGGGTGGCAGGGTGAGGTGTTTCGCTCTCCATCATCTCCGGAAGAAGATCCCCCGAAGACGAACTCTGTCAAGAAGGGCTACGATCCGAACTACAACATATAAGCTTCGGTTATTTTCACTACTAAGTACTTTTCGATTACTTACAGCTCAGTAGAGGGCTGATTCCCTTGCAAACACTATGCGGCAAGGGTACCCCCCGGGGCAGGACCCTCTGGCGAAGATTTCCTCCCTCGTTTGGAAACCTCTGTTTCCAGATCTTCAGAGGTGGTCCTCTTCCTTCCTCAGGGAGAGGGAACGTCAGATTCTTCTCCCTGGTTATCCTCCTTCGCGGAGGAGCTCATTCCCCCGGTTGGGACGAGTAGTGAGTGAGGCTCGCTTTCGGCCTCTTTATTCCCCCTTTATCTTCCTTCGAGGGCACCTCATAAGGCACCGGCTCGAGCATTCTGTCTAGTACTAGATTGGCCAAGCCCTCGGGAAGGGGGGCCGGACACCTGATCATCTTCGCCTTTGTTATCCAATCCTGGTCAAAGAGCGACTTTTCAGAATGATGTTATGATAAATAAGAGAAACAGCGTGTTTGGCCATGGAATTACTTACTTGGGTATCCGGGCAATTACAGCTCAGACCCGCATCCTCGGTGGTGTCCGGGCACTTTATTTGTGGTCCGAAGAACAACTTGTACATCTCCTCGAGCGTCATGCTGAGGAAGTGCTGAATGATTCGTGGTTCCTCCAGGTTGAACTCCCGCAAACGGAGAGGTCTACGTTTGCAAGGCGGGACCTGGCGAACTAGCATGACCTGAATCACCGTGACCAGGTTGACGTCTCTCTCAATGAGATCTCGGATGAGCAACCCTGCAATATCGGGACATCCTTTACTGGACCCCAGTTTAGCCCCCTCGCTGATCCATGACGTTAGTTGTGGTGGGGGCCCGAGCAAAAGGCAGGGGCGGCTACCCACTTGGCACTCCGGGGAGATGTGATATAAAACCACTCCTGCTGCCACAAACTGGACATCTCTAGGAAGGAACCCTCTGGCCATGAAGCATTAGCGCTTTTGCTTATTACGGCACCTCCGCACTCTGCGTGCCGCCCCTTGAGCATCTTCGGCTTCACATTGAAAGTCTTGAGCCACAGGCCGAAGTGAGGGGTAATGCGAAGGAAGGCCTCACATACGATGATGAATGACGAAATGTGAAGGAGGGAATCCGGGGCCAGATCATGGAAATCCAGCCCATAATAGAACATGATCCCCCTAACAAAGGGATCCAGAGCAAGGCCTAGTCCTCGGAGGAAGTGAGAGATGAACACAACATTCTCGTTGGGTTTGAGAGTGGGGATGACCTGCCCTAGGGCAGGCAGCCTGTGCGAAATTTCGGCAGTCAGATATCTGGCCTCTCTCAGCTTCTTGATGTCCTCCTATGTGACAGAGGAAGGCATCGACCGACCTTGAAGGTTGGATCCGGACATGGTTGAAGGTCCGAAGCGCCTGACTTGAGCCTGGGGTGTTGGAACTCGAGGCTAGGGAAGGATTTGATTGAGCAGGAGAGGAAAAAAGGGCAGGTCTTGGCCTCTTTATAAAGAGGGTGAATAGCAAGCGTCCTCATCACGGTCGTTTTGGACTTGCCTAAAATCAAGGAGTCATACCAACGGGCACAAGTGGGTTACCCACGACCGTATTGATGAGAATCCCGTAATAAGGGGAACACGATCTCTGCTTTGACAAGACGTGTGAAGAAAACCGCCTCGCGATATGTGCGGTCCTGGTTGAGAAAAACGGTTCGAATAATGATCGGGCCATGACATAACGTTGGGCTGTTAAGACGCGCCAGCAGATTAGATTTGTGGAAATATTATTCTCTCTACGGTGGTATGTGGAAATTATTTTGCAGGGCCGAACACTATCCTTGGGTCCAAAATCTTCTATGGAGTATTCGGAGGAGGAACACGCCTTGCAATGCCGAAGACAAAACTGCATGCCGGACTCATCGTCATTGAAGCCTGGTTCAGGGGCTACTGAGGGAGTCCTGGATTAGGGGGTCTCCGGACAGTCAGACTGTTGGACTATGAAGATACAAGATTGAAGACTTTGTCCCATGTCCAGATGGGACTCTCCTTGGCGTGGAAGGCAAGCTAGGCAATACAGATATGTAGATCTCCTCCCTTGTAACCAACATTGTGTAACCCTAGCCCCCTCCGGTGTGTATATAAACCGGAGGGTTTAGTCCGTAGGACAACATACAATCATACCATAGGCTAGCTTCTAGGGTTTAGCCTCTATGATCTCGTGGTAGATCAACTCTTGTAATACTCATATCATCAAGAACAATCAAGCAGGACGTAGGGTATTACCTCCATCAAGAGGGCCCGAAGCTAGGTAAACATCATGTGCCCTGTCTCCTGTTACCATCAGCCTTAGACGCACAGTTCGGGACCCCCTACCCGCCGGTTTTGACACCGACAGCCTGATTCTAGGTTCAGGGTTAGGGTGAGGTCCTCCCGTGGGCAGGTATCCGGCTCGGAGAGCTCGGGAATCCGGACATAGTTCGTCCTCAGGATAGAGGGAGAATCGCCGCATTGCTCCTCCACCATCGCTATCTGATGGGTGACCAGCGGAGAGTTAGTCTCCCTTTGGTCGGGTTTAAGCCTAATCCGATCGTATTCTATAGCGACTCCCAGAGCGGCGATGCGATCCAAGAGCTCGTTCAAAGAGGAGAGCTCCATTGGATCCATCTGCTCGTGAATTTCGAGCCGATGTGGAGGCTATTGTCGATGACCCAAGAAGTCATCATCGGTGCAACGGCCGAGCGGGTGGTAATGACGAAGCCGCCTAGTCGGAGAGTTTGGCCTACAGCCAGGGCTCCCCCAGAGGTGATGTTGTTCTTGACAACGAGACAAGCCATCCCTCCTTATGATGATGACACAGTGGAACTCTCAATGAAAGCACCAATGTCGGTGTCAAAACCGGCGGATCTCGGGTAGGTGGTCCCAAACTATGCGTCTAAGGCGGATGGTAATAGGAGACGGGGGACATGATGTTTACCCAGCTTCAGGCCCTCTTAATGGAGGTAATACCCTACATTCTGCTAGATTGATCTTGATGATATGAGTATTACAAGAGTTTTTTTGACTATAGAGTATCACAAGAGTTGATCTACCACGAGATTGTAGAGGCTAAACCCTAGAAGCTAGGCTATGGTATGATTGTCTGTTGTCCTACGGACTAAACCCTCCGGTTTATATAGACACCGGAGGGGGATAGAGTTACACAAAGTCAGTTACAAGGGAGGAGATCTAATATCCGTATTGCCAAGCTTGCCTTCCACGCCAAGGAGAGTCCCATCCGGACACGAGACGAAGTCTTCAATTGTGTATCTTCATACTCCAACAGTCCGGCCAAAGGATATAGTCCGGCTGTCCAGAGACCCCCTAATCCAAGACTCCCTCACCGACCTCACCTTTGACTCAGGGGATCACCCCGCCTCCACCATCGGCTCGGGTGTGCTCCCAATACTTTGCACGCCCACCATCTGCCACATGTCCATCACCAAGACGCTCGTCGACGGCAGCACCGGCCTCAACATGTTGTCCGTCGAGGCCTTCAGCCTTCTTCACGTACCGCTCGAGCGGCTCCGCCCTAGCAAGCCTTTCTCGGGGGTTGGTGGGGGCTCTGCCTGCTCCTTGGGATAGATCTGCCTCCCCGTAACCTTCGGCACGCGCGACAACTACCGCACCGAGCTCATCGACTTCGACATCGCCCATATCGTCCTCTCGTACAACGCCATCCTCGGGTACCCAGCTCTGGCCCTGTTCATGGCAGCAATCCATCCGGCTTACAACCTCATGAAGATGCCTGGGAGCAAGGGTGTCCTCACCATCAAGGGGGACACCAAGGAAGCCTTGGTGACGCTCAAGCCTGCCCTCAAGGCCGCCGCAACAGCGCAGCCCATTGACGCGGATACCTCCAAGGCCAAGGGAGCCGCACCAACCAAGAAGAAGTAGTTTTTTTACTCAAGACAAGGCAGAAACCAAGCGAGTACCAGTTGACGAGGACGGGTCCTCAGAGGCAACCTTTACCATAGGCGCCAACCTCGAGCCTAGTCAGGAGGAGGCGTTGGTGAAGTTCTTGCGCGCAAACAAGGAAGTGTTCGCTTGGGAGCCTGATCAGCTGGTGGGGGTCCCAAGAGGGGTGATAGAGCACCACCTGAAGGTGTGCCCCAATGTACGCCCCATGAAGCAGAAGGCGAGGCAGCAGTCCATAGAGGAGCAAGCTTTCATCATCCAAGAAACCCGCAAGTTGGAGGCTGCGGGTGTCACTCGCGAGGTTCGGTACCCCAACTGGCTGGCAAACCCCGTCGTCATCCCCAAGAAAGGCGGGATGGAGTGGATGTGCGTTGAATTCACCAACCTCAACAAGGCCTTCCCCCAAGATCCGTTCCCGCTTCCACGCATCGACCAGATTGTCGACTCCATGCTACCTCTTGAGCACTGCGTTGGTTTTCCCCGAAGAGGAAGGGATGATGCAGCAAAGTAGCGTAAGTATTTCCCTTAGTTTTTGAGAACCAAGGTATCAATCCAGTAGGAGGCTACGCGCTAGTCCCTCGTACCTGCACAAAACAAATAAATCCTCGCAACCAAGGCGATAAGGGGTTGTCAATCCCTACACGGCCACTTACGAGAGTGAGATATGATAAGATAATATTTTTGGTATTTTTTATGATACATATGCAAAGTAAAATAAAAGCAAAGTAAAAGAAAAGGAAATAACTAAGTATTGGGAGATTAATATGATGAAGATAGACCCAGGGGCCATAGGTTTCACTAGTGGCTTCTCTCAAGAGCATAAGTTTTTTACGGTGGGTGAACAAATTACTGTTGAGAAATTGACAGAATTGAGCATAGTTATGAGAATATCTAGGTATGATCATGTATACAGGCATCACGTACGAGACAAGTAGACCGACTCCTGCCTGCATCTACTACTATTACTCCACTCATCGACCGCCATCCAGCATGCATCTAGAGTATTAAGTTCATGAAAATAGAGTAACGCCTTAAGAAAGATGACATGATGTAGAGGGATAAACTGATGCAATATGATGAAAACCCCATCTTGTTATCCTCGATGGCAACAATACAATACGTGCCTTGCTGCCCCTACTGTCACTGGGAAAGGACACCACAAGATTGAACCCAAAGCTAAGCACTTCTCCGATTGCATGAAAGATCAATCTAGTAGGCAAAATCAAACTGATAATTCGAAGAGACTTGCAAAGATAACCAATCATACATAAAATAATTCAGAGAAGATTCATATATTGTTCATAGATAGACTTGTTCATAAACCCACAATTCATCGGTCTCAACAAACACACCGCAAAAATAAGATTACATTGAATAGATATCCACAAGAGAGGGGGAGAACATTGTATTGAGATCCAAAAAGAGAGAAGAAGCCATCTAGCTACTAACTATGGACCCGTAGGTCTGAGGTGAACTACTCACACTTCATCGGAGAGGCTATGGTGTTGATGTAGAAGCCCTCCGTGATCGATGCCCCCTCCGGCGGAGCTCCGGAACAGGCCCCAAGATGGGATCTCGTGGATACAGAAAGTTATGGCGGTGGAATTAGGGTTTTGGCTCTGTATCTGATCGTTTGGGGGTACGTAGGTATATATAGGAGGAAGGAGTACGTCGGTGGAGCAACAGGGGGCCCATGAGGGTGGAGGGTGCGCCTGGGGGGTAGGCGCGCCCCTACCTCGTGGCCTCCTATTTTGTGTCTTGACTTAGGGTCCAAGTCTCCTGGGTCTTGTTCGTTGAGAAAATCACGTTCCTGAAGGTTTCATTCCGTTTTGACTCCGTTTGATATTCCTTTTCTTCGAAACCCTAAAACAGGCAAAAAAACAACAATTTTGGGTTGGGCCTCTGGTTAATAGGTTAGTCCCAAAAATAATATAAAAGTGGATAATATAGCCCAATAATGTCCAAAACAGTAGATAATATAGCATGGAGCAATCAAAAATTATAGATACGTTGGAGACGTATCAAGCATCCCCAAGCTTAATTCCTGCTCGTCCTCGAGTAGGTAAATGATAAAAACAGAATTTTTGATGCGGAGTGCTACTTGGAATAATTTTAATGTAATTCTTCTTAATTGTGGTATGAATATTCAGATCCTAAAGATTCAAGACAAAAGTTCATATTGACATAAACATAATAATACTTCAAGCATACTAACTAAGCAATTATGTCTTCTCAAAATAACATGGCCAAAGAAAGTTCATCCCTACAATATCATATATTTTAGTCATGCTCCATTTCCGTCACGCAAGAATGCTCTCATCATGCACAACCCCGATGACAAGCCAAGCAATTGTTTCATACTTTAGTAATCTCAAACCTATAAACTTTCACGCAATATATGAGCGCGAGCCATGGACATAGCACTATGGGTGGAATAGAATATAATGAGGGGGGTTATGTGGAGAAAAAAGGAGAAAGTCTCACATCAACGAGGCTAATCAATGGGCTATGGAGATGCCCACCGATTGATGTTAATGCAAGGAGTAGGGATTGCCATGCAACGGATGCACTAGAGCTATAAATGTATGAAAGCTGAACAAAAGAAACTAAGTGGGTGTGCATCCAACTTGCTTGCTCACGAAGACCTAGGGCACTTGAGGAGGCCCATTGTTGGAATATACAAGCCAAGTTCTATAATGAAAATTCCCACTAGTATATGAAAGTGACAAAACAAGAGACTCTCTATCATGAAGATTACGGTGCTACCTTTAAGCACAAGTGTGGCAAAGGATAGTAACATTGTCCCTTATCTCTTTTTCTCTCATTTTTTTGGGCCTTCTCTTTTCAATGGCCTTTCTCTTTCCCCCTTTTTTTGGGCCTTCTCTTTTTTATGATTCCTCACTTGGGACAATGCTCTAGAAAATGATGATCATCACACTTCTATTTATTTACAACTCAATGATTACTACTCGATACTAGAACAAAAGATGACTCTATATGAATGCCTCCGGCGGTGTACCAGGATATGCAATGGACCAAGAGTGACATGTATGAAAGAATTATGAATGGTGGCTTTGCCACAAATACTATGTCAACTACATGATCATGCTAAGCAATATGACAATAATGAATGTGTCATGATAAACGGAATGGTGGAAAGTTGCATGGTAATATATCTCGGAATGGCTATGGAAATGCCATAATAGGTAGGTATGGTGGCTGTTTTGAGGAAGATATAAGGAGTTTTATGTGTGAAAGAGTGTATCATCTCACGGGTTTTGGATGCACCGGGGAAGTTTGCGCCAACTCTCAATGTGAGAAAGGGCAATGCACGGTACCGAAGAGGCTAGCAACGATGGAAGGGTGAGAGTGCGTATAATCCATGGACTCAACATTAGTCATAAAGAACTCACATACTTATTGCAAAAATCTACAAGTCATCAAAAACCTCGGCACTACGCGCATGCTCCTAGGGGGATAGATTGGTAGGAAAAGACCATCGCTCGTCCCCGACCGCCACTCATAAGGAGGACAATCAAATAACACCTCATGTTTCAAATTTGTTACATAACATTTAACATACGTGCATGCTACGGGACTTGCAAACTTCAACACAAGCATTTCTCAATTTCACAACTACTCAACTAGCACGACTTTGATATTATTACCCCCATATCTCAAATCAAGCATCAAACTTCTCTTAGTATTCAAAACTCTCATAAGAAAATTTTACTAATCTTGAATACCTAGCATATTAGGTTTTAAGCAAATTACCATGCTATTTAAGACTCTCAAAATAATCTAAGTGAAGCATGATAGATCAATAGTTTCTATAAAACAAATCCACCATCGTGCTCTAAAAGATATAAGTGAAGTACTAGAGCAAACCTATATAACTCAAAAGATATAAACGAAGCACATAGAGTATTCTAACAAATTCCAAATCATGTATGGATCTCTCAAAAGGTGTGTACAGCCAGGATTATTGTGGTAAACTAAAAAGTAAAGAATCAAATCATACAAGACGCTCTAAGCAAAACACATATCATGTGGCCAATAAAAATATAGCTCCAAGTAAAGTTACCGATAGA
Source organism: Triticum urartu (assembly GCF_003073215.2). Taxonomy (NCBI): domain Eukaryota; kingdom Viridiplantae; phylum Streptophyta; class Magnoliopsida; order Poales; family Poaceae; genus Triticum; species Triticum urartu. The sequence goes on from NC_053025.1 coordinate 395,694,432, forward strand.
AGTAGACGAAAGAGGGGATGCCTTCCGGGCATCCCCAAGCTTTCGTTTTTAGGTGTCCTTAGATTATCTTGGGGGTGCCATGGGAATCCCCAAGCTTAGGCTCTTTCCACTCATTTTTCCATAATCCATCAAATCTGTACCCAAAACTTGAAAACTTCACAGCACAAAACTCAAAGTAGAAAATCTCGTGAGCTCCATTAGCGAAAGAAAACAAAAGACCACTTCAAGGTACTGTAATGAACTCATTATTTATTTATATTGGTGTTAAACCTACTGTATTCCAACTTATCTATGGTTTATAAACTATTTTACTAGCCATAGATTCATCCAAATAAGCAAACAACACACGAAAAACAGAATCTGTGAAAAACAGAACAGTCTGTAGTAATCTGTAGCTAGCGCAAGATCTGAAACCCCAAAAATTCTAAAATAAATATCTGGACGTGAGGAATTTATCTATTAATCATCTTCGAAAATAATTAACTAAATAGCAATTTCCAAATAAAAATGGCAGCAGTTCTCATGAGCGCTAATGTTTCCGTTTTTTACAGCAAGTGTAACAAGACTTTCCCCAAGTCTTCCCAACGGTTCTACTTGGCACAAACACTAATTAAACACAAAAAACACAACCAAAACAGAGCCTAGATAATTTATTTATTACTAAACAGGAGCAAAAATCAAGGAATAAAAATAAAATTGGGTTTCCTCCCAACAAGCGCTATCATTTAACGCCCCTAGCTAGGCGTAACAAGCAAAGATAGATCTAGGTATTGCCATCTTTGGTATTAGGAAAGAAAAGAGAAAACTTGCTATCTATAGAATTAATCCTTCTATTTTGATAAAGCACATGGCTATTAATGGTAGAAGAAAGATTAAGTATGTTACGGAAATTTGTATATAGGCTAGCCTTTATCTCTTTAATAGATTCATTTTGGTAAGAGAGCAAAAGAGATGTAGATTCAACTTTCTGATTCATGGGGTGCTCAAATATAGTTTTCATTTTTTTCATAAGTGTCTACGACATCCCCTTCAAGAAAACCCTCTTCAAATATAGAATCTAAGACATGGTTAAAAGAAGAAGGAAGGGCAATATAAAAGCTTTTTAAGTAAACTTCAATTTGATATTGAGGAACATAGCTGGCCCTGATCCTTAATAGTATATACCAAGCATCTTTCAAAGATTCATCAAGTAAATAACGAAAAATTCCAGAATCATCTTCATCAAAATTATTAAGACTCTCATTGATAACTCCAGTAGGTTTTTCCATAGTATCCTTATTTATGAGCTTAGCGAGAATAGAAGGGTTGTCCAAAGTACTAAAACTCTGGAGAGAACCCCCAACCCTTTTTGATTCGGTCATGGCGGAAGAAAGGCGAGCGAAAAGAGAGGGAGGATAGAGATAGAGGGCGAATAAAACGGCAAGGGTGAAGTGGGGGAGAGGAAAACGAGAGGCAAATGTAAAATAATGTAATGCGGGAGATAAGGGTATGTGATGGGTACTTGGTATATTGACTTTTGCGTAGACCTCCCCGGCAACGGCACCAGAAATCCTTCTTGCTACCTCTTGAGCACTACGTTGGTTTTCCCCAAAGAGGAAGGGATGATGCAGCAAAGTAACGTAAGTATTTCCCTCAGTTTTTGAGAACCAAGGTATCAATCCAGTAGGAGGCTACACGCCAGTCCCTCGTACCTGCACAAAACAAATAAATCCTCGCAACCAATGCGATAAGGGGTTGTCAATCTCTACACGGCCACTTACGAGAGTGAGATATGATATATATGATAAGATAATATTTTTGGTATTTTTTATGATAAAGATGCAAAGTAAAATAAAAGCAAAGTAAAAGCAAAGGAAATAACTATGTATTGGGAGATTAATATGATGAAGATAGACCCGGGGGCCATAGGTTTCACTAGTGGCTTCTCTCAAGAGCATAAGTATTCTACGGTGGGTGAACAAATTACTGTTGAGCAATTGACAGAATTGAGCATAGTTATGAGAATATCTAGGTATGATCATGTATATAGGCATCACGTCCGAGACAAGTAGACCGACTCCTGCCTGCATCTACTACTATTACTCCACTCATTGACCTCTATCCAGCATGCATCTAGAGTATTAAGTTCATGAAAACAGAGTAACGCCTTAAGCAAGATGACATGATGTAGAGGGATAAACTCATGCAATATGATGAAAACCCCATCTTGTTATCCTCGATGGCAACAATACAATACGTGCCTTGCTGCCCCTACTGTCACTGGGAAAGGACACCGCAAGATTGAACCCAAAGCTAAGCACTTCTCCCATTGCAAGAAAGATCAATCTAGTAGGCCAAACCAAACTGATAATTCAAAGAGACTTGCAAAGATAACCAATCATACATAAAAGAATTCAGAGAAGATTCAAATATGACAGCATCGTTTCGCACTGCAATCAGCAAGTCAACGTATGAATAAGCTTATTTCATCTTGCGGTGGTGATTGTACCTAGTTACGAATGTTGGAATACCTAGAGCACCATGAGGTTAGCTGATAGCAGGTAGATGCAGCCATATATGTTTTGTGCGGTGCAACCAAAATTGTGGTTTGTATCCCTTCCCATTATGAGAATTCTTCTTGAAGTTGGTAGAATGTGACGGCTTGTTCTTTGCATCAAACTTGCCTTTCCCCTGAGATTTGTTCTTGTTGTTTTGGGGCTGGTTGGGCTGCAAGTTCTTCTCGTGTACCATGTGGGCACTAGAAGCTCCCTCAGCGACCCAAGCATGTGTGTCTTTTGCTCTTGCCTTCTCTTCAAAATGAAGAGTGCTAATGAGATCTGAAACGGAAAACTCATGTCTCTTGTTTTTCAGAGAAGTAGCAAAATCGTTCCACGAAGGTGGAAGCTTGGCAATGATGGTCCCAACAACAAATTTGTCTGGTAACACACACTTGAAGTACTCAAGTTCCTTAGTGAGTGACTGTATCTCATGAGTCTGCTAAACAACAGAGCGCTCATCAGTCATCTTGTAGTCACAGAATTGCTCCATGACGTACAACTCGTTGCCAGCGCCCGAGGCCCCAAACGTGGCCTCGAGCGCAGCCCACATGTTTTTGCCACTACCAAACGACATATATGAATCCACAATGGAATAGCCAAGAACACTCAGCAGGGCGGCTTTGAAGAGGGTATCCATGTTCTCAAAAGCTTCCTGCTGTGTAGGATTGAGATCGCCCCCAGGCTTACCCTTAGTGGCGGCATAGCAGTACATGATCTGAAACCAATATATTGCTCGTGTGCGCCACCTTTTATATTGCACCCCCTTAAAAGTAGGCGGCTTCAAAAACGCAGCAAAACCACTCGGAGTAAATTGCCTATAATCAGGTTTTTGGATTGGATTGTTGAATATATGAGCAATTTACTATGAGATGTAATCCGAATCAACAGTAAATAGATCATGACGACAATTGCAAAGATCAAAGTAATGATGCAGACTAAATCAGGAGGATAGAATCACATACTATACAGTGGGAGCAGAACCGCTGTGGTTGATGTTGTCACTCATGTTGTTGATGAAGAGGTTACCGAGGTCGGGGAAGAAGGCTGTCATTGAGGAAGTCGTCACTGGCAGCAGTCATAGGAGTGTGCTCCCCAAAAACCTGATCGCCCCTCTCCCATACAGGATGGCGGGGTTCGGAGGACTGCTGTCCCTTCTCGGGGTGCACGCCTGTCACACCCTAGCTAGTTCAAGCATTAGAGTGTGCATCATGTTTATTTTCCTCTTAAATTTGAAATCGGGATGACAGAACCCCCAACACCCCCCTGGAAACAACTAGGGTTTACTAAAATTATTTTCAATGAACCTGAAATGCCCTTCTAAAAAGTTCACCCTCTTTGTCTTGGGTTAATACCTCTGGCAAAATTGGTGCACATTTTTCTAGGTCAACAGAAGGTCATTGAATTAAATCATAAGTATTTGAATTTGGGCATTTAAATGCTATAAAATAAATTAAATGCCCAAATAATTCTGGAAATAAATGTTTGTTGCTGGAAATAATCTAAACAGAGCCCACAATTATTTTCAGGATTTTTGGAAACGTTTTAGTATTTTTAATAAAGCCCAACAGTTGCAATTAAATAGAAAACAGAAAAAAATTTACAAAACAAAAGAGAGAAGGAAGCCACCTGGGCCTTACCTGAGATGGCCAGCCCACCTGGCTCGGCCCAGCCTACTGATTTCGCCAGTCGTCATCCTCCTCGCGCTAGGAGGCAGGGGCGCGTGCTCGCCGCGCGCCGGCCACCTCCTGCTTCTGCCGACGTCCAGGAGACGTCCAGGAGTGCCACGCGACCCCCACGTCCCGCTCCCATCCTCTCTCACTCTCCCCCTCGTCTCCCTCACTCTCTCCCGCCATGGCCGAGCGCGTACCTCGCCGCCGATCGCCGTAGTTGCCACCATAGCCACTCCCTCGCCCCTCCGACGAGCCCAATCGCTCTGCCTCGTCACCCTAGACCTCTCCGTCGACTCACGCAAGCTCGGACGACCCCAAGACAACGTGGTGCCCTTCTTCCCTGTCCACGGCCGCCGCACGCCGTCGTTCGATTCACCAGCCTCAAGTCCTCCCCGAGCTCGCTGACCCCCTCTCCGACCCCGTTGTGAGCTCCTCTTCCTTTCTCCCTAGCTTCCGTGCTCGTTCGGCCTCCGTAGCCGCCATTCCCACCGCACCCGAGAGCTCCCCGCCGCCGACCATGGCGCCGTCGTGGCTAGAGCCACAGTGGCTCGAGGCCAAGCTCGCCGGTGTGCTCAGCGCAGCACCGGGAACCCGTAGCCACCACCAGCTCCTTCTCCCGTGCACCGTAGCGTCGAATCCATCCACGCCCGAACTCCGACGACCACCAAGGTCGTCGCCGGCGTCGTTTTTGGCGTCCCCGTGTCCAACCACTTGCACCACTGGATGCGGCAGCTCCCCAGCTACGCGTAGCACGTCTCCGCCGTCGATTTGGTCACCGGAGGACCAAATCCGAAGCCCTCCGCCGTCTCGGGCCTCGCCGGCGTCGAGTCACCGGCGAGTTTGACCCAGTTTGACTCCTGGGTGGGCCCAGGTAGACCCCCTGAGCCTATGACAGGTGGGGCCGGTCTGCTAAATAATTTAGGATTAGTTTTAATTAATTTAATTAAATCAGTCACTGACATGTGGGCCCAGGCCCCACTGACAGCTAATTAGTGTTAATCTAATCCTGTTAATTAGCTGAGAGGCTGACAGAAGGGGCCCACCAGTCAGGTTTGACCTGGGCTGGCGCCTTTGACCTGCTGAGGTCAGCATGACGCAATGCTGACGCGGTAATGCATTTTCTGGATTTATTTTTATTCAGGAATTCCAGAAAATGTTTAAAACTTCTAAAAATCATAGAAATTCAACCGTAACTCCAAATGAAATAATTTATATATGAAAAATTATCAAAAAAATTCAATCTATCCATCTGTAATGGTTTCATGCATGACAAAACAAGTTTACCTACCTGTTTAAGCAGAATAAGGAAATGCACTATTAAGGCCATGTTTAATGAGCTAATATTTGAATCTTTGATTCAAATGAGTTCATTCCTTTCTATTATAACTTGCATTAGGCCAAGACACATTCATATTGCCATGTCATAGCATGCATCATATTGTTGCATATCGTCATGTGTTGACTGTGTTCCGATGTGTTCTTCGTGGTAGGTTCTGCCTCCGAGGATATTCACGGGTATCCAACTGAAGGGCAGTATCCCACTACCACTCCATCAGGCAATCAACCATTGATCATTCCGATACAAACCCATGTTCTCGCTTCTGCTCTTGTTTACTGCATTAAGACAACGCGATTCAAACTGCTATGTGCTACGGTAGTTGAACCCTTATCCTCTGCATGACCTGTCAATGCCACAGTAACTAGATGAAACCCACTAGCATGTGTAGGAGTTGATTGAGCCATTTATGTGATTCCTACCTTGCTATGCCTGCTATGCTTAGAGTTGCGTCAGGTCTGGTTCATCTGGGTGATGGGCCAGAGTGAAATGCTTATGCCGGTAATGTGAGGGATGTGTTGAACATGTTTTGGTAAAGGTATCGATGAGAGGCCATGTAGGAGTACATGGTGGGTTGTTTCATTGAGGCCGTCCCTAAGAACTGAGATCTGTATGTGTGATTTAAGATTCAGCTACTACCATGCATCGGATCCTTAATTGACCCTCTCGGCTTCTTAACCACCCTAGTACTCTGTCCAGGAGTTGCGACTAGTTTCTGGTGTTTGTAGGTTATGTGTTGGCGGCCGTGCGTAGTGCTGACCCTAGGGGTGGGCTATGTTGCGGTAGATACACCGTGGCCGAGTATGCCGGGCGCCTGTTAGGCGTCTCGAGACCCTGTTCACATCGTTCGGGCCCGTATGTGGAAACCTCGGCCGAACTCCCTGTGGATGGAACCTGGATAGGCGATAAACCTGGACTAGAGACTTAAGTGTTTAGGTAGGCCGTGGCCGACACCCTCGCTGGGCTTCCGCTTGAAGGTTGCCGAGTACATTCGTGTAAGTGGCGGTAAGTGGTGAAAGCGTGTATGAAGAAGTACACCCCTGCAGGGTATAAAACTATTCGAATAGCCGCGTCCGCGGTAAAGGACTACTTGGTTGCCTATACAGTTCATAGACAAGTTAATGGATACTACTAAAAGACTCAAGATAAGTGTGAGTACCGAGGATGGCCCTCTCGTAGGATGACGAGGGAGGATCCCCGGTGGAGTATTGTGTTGGTGAGTAGTGGACTCGTGTGCGAAAACTATTTTACTGGTGAAGTTCCGTAGGATAGCTTAGCCAAGAGTCAAAGCTGGCTTGCTGCATTAACCCCACCACCTTCTTAAGAATAAGCATGTATAGTAGGTTCTGATGCAAGACTTGCTGAGTACCTTTGTACTCATGTTTGCTTAATTACTGTTTTCAGACAACAACACCGCCCCCTCCGATGGGTTCTACGTAGACCTTGACGTCGACGAGTGACTAGCCACCCAGGTGGTGATCCAGGCCATGGAGGGCCCTATGTAGATAGACAGGCTTCGAGAAGCCTTGTTTCTTTCTAGAGTTTGTACTCAGACTAGTTTCTTCCGCACGTGCTTATATGATTGTATGACTTGAGTGTCAGGTCATGTGACCCCTATCAGTATGGACATGTTATGTATGGCTCTCTGGAGCCTTTAAATAAAGTACTTGAGTTGTAGAGTTTTGTTGTGATGCCATGTTGTATGTACTCATATCGGGCATATTGTGTGTATGATTGAAATGCTTGGTATGAGTGGGATCCGACAATCTAGTTGTTTATCCTTGGCAGCCCTTCTTATGGGGAAATGTAGTCTAGTGTTCCTCGAGCCATAGTAGTCCGCTACAGCCTGGTTCACTGGAGTCCTGCTAGCCCAGCACTACTGCTCAGGACACTTGACTGGCCGGCATGTGTTTCACTTCGTTCCTATGTCTGTCCCTTCGGGGAAGTGTCACGCGGTGATATCCGGAGTCCTGCCTAGCCTGCTACAGCCCGGGTTCCCCGGAGTCCTGTTAGCCTAGTGCTACAGCCTGGAATCACTCGCTGATGACCGACATGCTCGATGTGATTCATGTATGCCTGTCTCCATAGGTCTGTGCCGCTTTGGGTTCACGACTAGCCATGTCGGCCCGGGTTCTCTATCATATGGATGCTAGCGACACTGTCATATACATGAGCCAAAAGGCGCAAACGGTCCCGGGCCATGGTAAGGCGACACCCGTGGGATACCGTGCGTGAGGTCGCAAAGTGATATGAGGTGTTACCGGCTAGATCAATGTGATTTGGAATCGGGGTCCTGACAGCATTGGCATCAGAGCCGGACTGCCTGTAGGTTCGTTGAGCCAAACTGGTCGATGTCGAGTCTAGAAATGCTTTAGTTATATGTAGGGGAATTGATTGTGGGAGGGAACGTAAGGCTCTTTTACTCCTTTACCCTATGCCTCTGATCTGAGTCATTCTCTTCTCATTCAACGTGGGTTAAGGACTAGGCTCTCTTCTTCTATCAGGTTCACGTGTTACTAATCCGTAGTAGCTTATAGTAATGTTGTTACAAGCCCCAATTTAGTTTCTACTATTTTAGTATGTTGCTAATTGGATCAGAATCTTGATATGATGTTGTTGAGTGGTATTGCGAACTGTTGTGGATGTCTCAAATCTTTTTCTGAGCATTTACAACTGTTATGCTGTCCAATTTTCCCTAGAAATTCTGATGTCTTTGCATTGTGGTTGTGCTTTCAGATGGCCAACCGTGTTCAAAACCAAGTGGTTCGCCTGACCTGGTGCCTCGACGTGCCCGGTCATACTGCTATGTTAGTCCGGGTAATGATCGAGACGGGCTACCGTTGGTATCCCAAATACACCATCGAAGAGCAGTTCTGCGACTTTAATCAAAGCCAATATCTCTGCACTGTCAGGATATTTCCTTCTTATCCTGGATCTACCGAGCCCCTTCATTGATCCTATGGACTCGGGGTTACTGTTGAGATGGCTGTGGAGGATGCTGCCTATTCCATGATGACCATCTTGCGAGTCCGGAATGGCCTGCTTCAGAACACCGACTTCCGTTACATGCCAGCTTCACTTCCGGGAGCGCAAGGGTATCTTCAGGCTATCTATGCTGACTCCACTCAGGAGGACTCATTAACTCGTACCACTGCCGAGATGCTTGAAGATAAGGACCGAGAGAATCGGGCCTTGAGGCTGGAGCTTTTCAATACCTGTGCTGATCATTAGGCCACATTGACTCGGTTTGCACCTGCGGTGCAAGCTGGATGTATGGATACAAGGGATCTGTATCCTGTGAGGTCAGCTCTGCCAGACATGGTGGATTGGCGTGATGTGGGAGGCATCACCCCACCCCGTGGTCCCCATAGGCCACCGTTTGTTGGTCCAAGACCTCATCCTAGCCCCTATGGTCCACAGGCTCCTCAGGACCATCTGTTCCCGAATGGTCACGTTGAACTTCCAGGCTACTGAGGTGACTTCTATGAGGACTACTACGGAGCTGTCTGAGTTAGTAGTAGTACCACTAGTATTGTAGCAGTTGTATCTCCACTGTCCTGCGTGACTTGTGGAATACGACTTAGTGTGTAGTCAATTCCGGAGGTGTAGACAAATAATGTATAGGAGCTTGGAATGCCTCCGATGAGATGTAATGTCTTTCATCATAGTTGTACTGTAGCCTGGGCTGGTACTAAACTATGTATGATGTGTATGACCGTTGGTATATATATGGCAGTTTTATATTACCATGACATACGGATGAACATCTCTACATTCCGCGTTATCCATTACATTCTGCACTTCCTTGCTAAGTTTGAGCCATCCTTATCTAAACCATTGTCTTGTTTTCTCCTAGGATGGTCAACACCCGCAGCAACCCTGCTGCCTCGGAGCAGGGTGAAGCCGGTGCAGCTAGGGGTGAAAATCTGCCTCGCCCGCCTTCTCTGGCCGAGGTAATGCTGGAGGCGGAAAGAAACAAGCGTGAGACTAACCTCCTGCTAGAGCGGATTGAGCAAAACACTGCACGCCACCCACGAAATGACTTGGTGTCAATCAATGACTTTATCAAGCTGTACCCACCAAAGTTTAACCAATCCGTCGAACCCCTCGACACGAATGACTGGCTTCGCAGCATTACCCACAAGCTACGTTCTGCCAACATAGCCGAAGCCGACAAGGTTACCTATGCTGCCTATCACCTCGAAGGCCCTGCTAGCCTTTGGTGGGAAAACTTCGAACTATGCGCCCGGTCGGCCAAGTTACTACTTGGGCTGAGTTCAGTGAGGCTTTCCGCGAGCATCACATTCCGGAAGGTCTCATGGATCGCAAGAGGGAGGAGTTCTGCAACTTCATCCAGGGAAGACTGACTGTGGATGCATATAGTCGTGAATTTGGAAATCTGGCACGCTATGCTCCCGAAGAGGTATCTACTGACGCTAAGAAGCAAGCAAGGTTCCGCAAGGGACTTAGCCCTGAGCTTCGCCGCGATCTTCGTCTGCACAAGTGCACCTCCTTTCAGAAGTTGGTCAATAAAGCCATCTGTGCTGAGACAGGCCAGACTGATTATGACGCTTCACGCAAGCACTCCCGTGATTTTGGCTCTTCATCCGGCTCTGGAGCTCAGAAGCGCCGGGTGTGGATTCCAAGCACGGCACTGCCACCCAGGTTCATCCCGAGGCCATCCTTTGAGGCACCTCGTCCCAACCAGCAATTTGCACCGCCCAAGCCCTATGGTGGCCCCGTTGCTAATGCTGCTCCACGCCCCAATGTGGTGACATGCTTTAACTGTGGAGAGCCGGGTCACTATAGCCGAGAGTGTCCCCAGAACAACAACCCCAATCAAACTGGAAAGTCCGTTGGCCGTGGTAAGCCCGCGGAAAAAACATTCTACGCCAAGCCGGCCACCACTTTACGTGGCCATGTCAACTATGTTTCAGCCGAGGAGGCTCATGAGGATCCCAACGTCGTCCTTGGTACGCTCCTTGTTAACTGCCATCCGGCATCTATTCTTTTCGATACTGGAGCATCTCATTCATTCATATCCGAGAACTATGCTCGATTGCACAACACGACATTCTGTGACATGCCCTCTACCATGGAAATTCAAACTCCTGGCTCTAGATGGCAAACTTCTAGAGTAAGCCATGGGAAAGAAATCCTTGTCGATAGACTTGTCTTCCTTGCATCCTTAATAGCTCTCAAGTCCTCGGACATAAACATCATCTTGGGTATGGACTGGATGTCAGCTCATTATGCTAAGATCGATTGTGCCACTAGAACCGTTCAACTTACTCACCCATCGGGCAAGACAGTCAATGTCTTAACCCGAGTGGCCCAGCGCCAGCTTTACTCCCTAAATGCCAACCCCCTTCCAGACCTTGAGGATGTTCCGATAGTCCAAGACTTTCCGGATGTCTTCCCAGAAGAATTGCCAGGTGTTCCACCTGACAGGGATGTCGAGTTTGTGATAGACCTTGTTCCAGGAACCGTTCCAATTTCTAGAAGACCCTACAAGATGGCACCCTTAGAACTAGCCGAGCTTAAGAACCAACTCGATGAGTCCTTGAAAAAGGGTTTCATCCGTCCTAGTTCCTCTCCTTGGGCTTGCCCCGTCCTCTTCGTTAAGAAGAAGGATGGAACGGATCGAATGGTTGTGGATTACCGCCCTGTCAACCTGGTCACCATCAAGAACAAATACCCTCTTCCCAAGATCAATGATCTGTATGACCAGCTCGCTAGATCCTCAGTCTTTTCCAAGATGGATTTGAGGTTGGGTTACCATCAAATCAAAATCAGAAACGGGGACATTCCCAAAACGGCCTTTGTTACTCGTTATGGCCAATACGAGTACACCGTCATGTCCTTCGGTTTAACCAATGCCCCAGCCACCTTCTCGCGGTTAATGAACTCGGTTTTCATGGAGTACTTGGATAAATGCGTCGTAGTATACCTCGATGACATACTCATCTACTCCAAGAATGAAGAGGAACATGCCGAACATCTAAGGCTGGTATTGATGAAACTTCGAGAGCATCGCCTTTATGCCAAATTCTCCAAGTGTGAATTTTGGTTGCCAGAGGTGACCTATCAAGGCCATGTAATCTCTGGTAAGGGTATTGCTGTCAATCCCGAGCGAGTTCAAGCCGTCATTGATTGGACTCCACCTGAGACGGTTAAGCAAGTTCGGAGCTTCCTTGGCTTAGCGAGCTATTGCCGCCGCTTCGTCGAGAATTTCTCCAAGGTTGCTAAACCTCTAACTGAACTCCTCAAGAAAGATAAAAAGTTCGAGTGCTCTCCACAGTGCGAGTTCAGTTTTCAGGAACTAAAAAGACGCCTGACGTCTGCTCCCGTACTGGTACCACCAGATTTCTCCAAGGACTTTATTATCTATTGCGACGCCTCGCGACAGGGACTAGGTTGCATACTCATGCAAGATCACCAGGTAATTACCTATGCTTCACGGCAATTACACCCACATGAGAAAAACTATCCCACACATGATCTAGAGCTTGCAGCTGTAGTCCATGCACTTAAAACTTGGCGACATTACCTTCTCGGTAATCGTTGAGAGATCTTCACCGATCACCAAAGTTTGAAATATATCTTCACCCAACCAGATTTGAATCTCAGGCAAAGACGTTGGGTTGAGTTGATCTCGGATTACGACCTAGGAATAACTTACACCCCGGGCAAAGCCAATGTCATGGCTGATGCACTAAGCCGTAAATCCTATTGTAACAACCTGATGTTACAACAGAGTCAACCATTTCTCCATGAGGAATTTCGTAAGCTCAATCTTCACATTGTTCCTCGAGGATTCCTATCCACCCTGGTGGCGAAACCTACCCTTATGGATCAAATCATAACCGCCCAGCGGTATGATAAGGGCATATCCCAGATTAAGGAAAACATCGCTAGCGGAGTTGCTAAATGTTTCTCCATGGATGAGCGAGGTGCTGTCTTCTTCGAGAACCGTTTGGTGGTTCCCAAGAAACAACATCTGCGCCAGTTGATCCTTAAGGAAGCTCATGAATCCCCTCTCACCATTCATCGTGGTAGTACTAAAATGTATAAAGACCTACGCCAGAGGTTTTGGTGGACTAGGATGAAGAGAGAAATCGCTCAATACATTGCTAATTGCGACGTTTGTCGTCGTGTTAAAGCAGAGCATCAACGGCCTACTGGCACCCTTCAACCTTTGGCTATTCCCGAATGGAAATGGGATAAAATCAGTATGGATTTCATCACTAGGTTTCCCAGGACCAAGAGAGGGAATAATGCCATCTTCGTCGTGATCGACCGTCTTTCCAAAGTAGCCCATTTCCTACCTGTTCGTGAGAATATCACCGCTAGCCAGCTAGCTGATTTATACATCTCCCGAATAGTGTCTCTTCATGGTGTTCCATTGGAAATTAACTCAGATCGTGGGAGTCTCTTCACCTCTCGATTTTGGGAAAGTTTCCAAAATGCTATGGGAACTCGTCTCTATTTTAGTACTGCCTTCCATCCTCAATCAAGTGGTCAAGTAGAGCGAGTTAATCAAATTCTGGAAGATATGCTCCGAGCTTCTGTTATCTCGTTCGGAATGAGTTGGGAGAAATGCCTTCCATTCGCGGAGTTTGCTGATAACAATAGTTATCAAGCCAGCTTGGGCAAGGCTCCTTTCGAAGTTCTCTATGGACGAAAATGTCGAACACCTCTTAACTGGTCAGAAACCGGGGAAAGACAACTCTTTGGCCCAGATATGATTCAGGAAGTAGAAGAGTAGGTTCGCGTTATTCGTGAGAAATTGAAAACAGCCCAATCACGTCAAAAGAGTCAATATGATCGTAAACATAAACCTATGACTTATGAAGTCGACGAGAAGGCTTACCTTCGGGTTACTCCGTTAAAGGGAACCCATCATTTCGGTATCAAGGGCAAATTGGCCCCTCGTTACATTGGACCCTTTCGCATTCTTGCCAAACGAGGGGAAGTTGCCTACCAATTGGAACTACCTCCACATCTTTCTAGAGTTCACGATGTCTTCCACGTTTCACAACTCAGGCGTTGCTTCGTGGATCCTATCCGTGGAGTGGACCATGAAACGCTTGATCTACAAGATAACCTCTCCTATCGGGAATATCCCGTTCGTATCCTTGATCAAGCCGAGCGTACCACTCGACGTCAGAATATCAAGTTTCTCAAGGTTCAATGGTCACACCATTCCGAGAAAGAACCACTTGGGAAAGGGAGGATCGTCTTCGACTTGAGTACCCCACCTTCTTCCCGGAGGATCCTAAATCTCGGGACGAGATTCTTTTGAGTGGGGGTGAGTTGTCACACCCTAGCTAGTTCAAGCATTAGAGTGTGCATCATGTTTATTTTCCTCTTAAATTTGAAATGGGGATGACAGAACCCCCAACACCCCCCTAGAAACAACTAGGGTTTACTAAAATTATTTTCAATGAACCTGAAATGCCCTTCTAAAAAGTTCACCCTCTTTGTCTTGGGTTGAAACCTCTGGCAAAATTGGTGCACATTTTTCTAGATCAACAGAAGGTCATTGAATTAAATCATAAGTATTTGAATTTGGGCATTTAAATGCTATAAAATAAATTAAATGCCCAAATAATTCTGGAAATAAATGTTTGTTGTTGGAAATAATCTAAACAGAGCCCACAATTATTTTCAGGATTTGTGGAAACGTTTTAGTATTTTTAATAAAGCCCAACAGTTGCAATTAAATAGAAAACAGAAACAAATTTACAAAAAAAGAGAGAAGGAAGCCACCTGGGCCTTACCTGAGCTGGCCAGCCCACCTGGCTCGGCCCAGCCTACTAGCTTCGCCAGTCGTCGTCCTCCTCGTGCCAGGAGGCAGGGGCGCATGCTCGCCGCGCGCTGGCCACGCACCGGCCACCTCCTGCTTCTGCCGACGTCCTGGAGACGTCCAGGAGTGCCACGCGACCCCCACGTCCCCCTCTCATCCTCTCTCACTCTCCCCCTCGTCTCCCTCACTCTCTCCCGCGATGGCCGAGCGCGTACCTCTCCACCGATCGCCGTAGTTGCCACCACAGCCACTCCCTCGCCCCTCCGATGAGCCCAATCGCTCCGCCTCGTCACCCTGGACCTCTCCGTCGACTCACGCAAGCTCGGACGACCCCAAGACGACGTGGTGCCCTTCTTCCCCGTCCACGGCCGCCGGACGCCGTCGTTCGATTCACCGGCCTCAAGTCCTCCCTGAGCTCGCTGACCCCCTCTCCGACCCCGCTGTGAGCTCCTCTTCCTTTCTCCCTAGCTTCCGTGCTCGTTCGGCCTCCGTAGCCGCCATTCCCACCGCACCCGAGAGCTCCCCGCCGCCGACCATGGCGCCGTCGTGGCTAGAGCCACAGTGGCTCGAGGCCAAGCTCGCCGTTGTGCTCAGCGCAGCACCAGGAACCCGTAGCCACCACCAGCTCCTTCTCCCGTGCACTGTAGCGTCGAATCCATCCACGCCCGAACTCCGGCGACCGCTAAGGTCGTCGCCGGCGTCGTTTCCGGCGTCCCCGTGTCCAACCACTTGCACCACTAGATGCGGCAGCTCCCCAGCTACGCGTAGCACGTCTCCGCCATCGATTTGGTCACCGGAGGACCAAATCCGAAGCCCTCCGCCATCTTGGGCCTCGCCGGCATCGAGTCGCCGGCGAGTTTGACCCAGTTTGACTCCTAGGTGGGCCCAGGTAGACCCCCCTGAGCCTATGACAGGTGGGGCCGGTCTGCTAACTAATTTAGGATTAGTTTTAATTAATTTAATTAAATTAGTCACTGACATGTGGGCCCAGGCCCCACTGACAGCTAATTAGTGTTAATCTAATCCTGTTAATTAGCTGAGAGGCTGACAGAAGGGGCCCACCAGTCAGGTTTGACCTGGGCTGGCGCCTTTGACCTGCTGAGGTCAGCATGACGCAATGCTGACGCGGTAATGCATTTTCTGGATTTATTTTTATTCAGGAATTCCAGAAAATGTTTAAAACTTCTAAAAATCATAGAAATTCAACTGTAACTCCAAATGAAATAATTTATATATGAAAAATTATCAGAAAAATTCAATCTATCCATCTGTAATTATTTCCTGCATGACAAAACAAGTTTACCTTGCTGTTTAAGCAGAATAAGGAAATGCACTATTAAGGCCATGTTTAATGAGCTAATATTTGAATCTTTGATTCAAATGAGTTCATTCCTTTCTATTATAACTTGCATTAGGCCAAGACACATTCATATTGCCATGTCATAGCATGCATCATATTGTTGCATATCGTCATGTGTTGATTGTGTTCCGATGTGTTCTTCGTGGTAGGTTCTGCCTCCGAGGATATTCACGAGTATCCAACTGAAGGGAAGTATCCCACTACCACTCCATCAGGCAAGCAACCATTGATCATTCCGATACAAACCCATGTTCTCGCTTCTGCTCTTGTTTACTGCATTAAGACAACGCAATTCAAACTGCTATGTGCTACGGTAGTTGAACCCTTATCCTCTGCATGACCTGTCAATGCCACAGTAACTAGATGAAACCCACTAGCATGTGTAGGAGTTGATTGAGCCATGTATGTGATTCCTACCTTGCTATGCCTGCTATGCTTAAAGTTGTGTCAGGTCTGGTTCATCTGGGTGATGGGCCAGAGTGAAATGCTTATGCCGGTAATGTGAGGGATGTGTTGAACATGTTTTGTAAAGGTATCGATGAGAGGCCATGCAGGAGTACATGGTGGGTTGTTTCATTAAGGCCGTCCCTAAGAACTGAGATCTGTATGTGTGATCTAAGATTCAGCTACTACCATGCATTGGGATCCTTAATTGACCCTCTCGGCTTCTTAACCACCCTAGTACTCTGTCCAGGAGTTGCGACTAGTTTCTGGTGTTTGTAGGTTATGTGTTGGCGGCCGTGCGTAGCGCTGACCCTAGGGGTGGGCTATGTTGCGGTAGATACACCGTGGCCGGGTATGCCGGGCGCCCGTTAGGCGTCTCGAGACCCTGTTCACATCGTTCCGGGCCGTATGTGGAAACCTCGGCCGGACTCCCTGCGGATGGAACCTGGATAGGCGATAAACCTGGACTAGAGACTTAAGTGTTTAGGTAGGCCGTGGCCGACACCCTCGCTGGGCTTCCGCTTGAAGGTTGCCGAGTACATGTCGTGTAAGCGGCGGTAAGTGGTGAAAGCGTGTATGAAGAAGTACACCCCTGCAGGGTATAAAACTATTCGAATAGCCGCGTCCGCGGTAAAGGACTACTTGGTTGCCTATACAGTTCATAGACAAGTTAACGGATACTAATAGAAGACTCAAGATAAGTGTGAGTACCGAGGATGGCCCTCTCGTAGGATGACGAGGGAGGATCCCTGGTGGAGTATTGTGTTGGTGAGTAGTGGACTCGTGTGCGAAAACTATTTTACTAGTGAAGTTCCGTAGGATAGCTTAGCCAAGAGTCAAAGCTGGCTTGCTGCATTAACCCCACCACCTTCTTGAGAATAAGCATGTATAGTAGGTTCTGATGGAAGACTTGCTGAGTACCTTTGTACTCTTGTTTGCTTAATTGCTGTTTTCAGACAACAACACCGCCCCCTCCGATGGGTTCTACGTAGACCTTGACGTCGACGAGTGACTAGCCACCCAGGTTGTGATCCAGGCCATGGAGGGCCCTATGTAGATAGACAGGCTTCGAGAAGCCTTCTTTCTTTCTAGAGTCTGTACTCAGACTAGTTGCTTCCACACGTGCTTGTATGATTGTATGACTTGAGTGTTGGGTCATGTGACCCCTATCTGTATGAACATGTTATGTATGGCTCTCTGGAGCCTTTAAATAAAGTACTTGAGTTGTAGAGTTTTGTTGTGATGCCATGTTGTATGTACTCATATCGGGCATATTGTGTGTATGATTGAAATGCTTGGTATGAGTGGGATCCGACAATCTAGTTGTTTATCCTTGGCAGCCCTTCTTATGGGGAAATGTAGTCTAGTGTTCCTCGAGCCATAGTAGTCCGCTACAGCCCGGTTCACCGAAGTCCTGCTAGCCCAGCACTACTGCTCAGGACACTTTGACTGGCCGGCATGTGTTTCACTTTGTTCCTATGTCTGTCCCTTCGGGGAAGTGTCACGCGGTGATATCCGGAGTCCTACCTAGCCTGCTACAGCCCGGGTTCCCCGGAGTCCTGTTAGCCCAGTGCTACAGCCCGGAATCACTCGCTGATGACCGACATGCTCGATGTGATTCATGTATGCCTGTCTCCATAGGTCTGTGCCGCTTTGGGTTCACGACTAGCCATGTCGGCCCGGGTTCTCTGTCATATGGATGCTAGCGACACTATCATATACGTGAGGCAAAAGGCGCAAACGGTCCCGGGCCATGGTAAGGCGACACCCGTGGGATACCGTGCGTGAGGTCGCAAAGTGACATGAGGTGTTACCGGCTAGATCGATGTGATTTGGAATCGGGGTCCTGACAACGCCGGAAGGAGGGATGGAGAAGAATTGTGTGGCGGCGCTAAGATCTCGAATGGTGCGAAACCATATGATACAACGGCGGCTAAGGTAGAGCCTGTCAGGTCGGTCGTGCGAGTAAGACCAAGTACTACATAATAGTAGGCCTTTGGCCCAAACCCCACGTCCAAGTCAATAATAGCCCCACTATCCAAAAAAATCAGAAACAGATGAGTAATTAAGGCGTCCGTTAATTATTAATTAATGACTTAGTAAATTTTCCGACTCACACCACACTTAGAGCATGGCTAATAGTATAGCCAACATCCGGCTGTATGAAGTTGACACATCATCTAGTATTATACATAGCTTGCTTACAATAGTTAGTCCCTTTAGTATAATACTATATCATTAATAATGGATCCACCTTTTGTCTCACAAAATATGTGTAGTCTGAAATGCCGGGCATGCAGCGGGCGGTGCCATCCGTCGGCGTGCCGCTTCAATGGCGGAAGCAGTGAGAGGTTGCTTCGCCCTGACTTGCCATCAATGTGGAGCGGCGGTCTTAGCTGGCACCGGGCGAGAAGGTTTCGATTTTTGATTCAGTTGCTGTGCTGCTACCGTCCAATATTCGCGTGTGGTTGTTTCTAGAATAAAAAAGGGAGGTACTCCTACTTATGTTACTCCCACTATGGCTAGCCTTGCGCTTGGCTCTTTGCCTCTTCCGGAAGTCGAACAATAATGGTGGTACTACAGTAGTACTTCTGGAAATCTGACACCAAATGAAATCCTGCACGTCCACCGCTTGTAAGCAAAAGTTTCTCCTCGTACTGCGAGCCACCGTGCACACGTTGGCGAGGGAGAAGGCGTAGTAAGCAAGCTTCTCATCGTTATACGAGTTGACGGGACACATCAAAGTTATTTAGTACATACTCTCTCCAAAAAAGGGCTGACCATGTCATGGCTACAATCCTGTGCTCTGTCGTTGAGTACGTGCACTATTCACGTGCCATCGAGGAGAAAAAATATTGCGTAGTAGGAGTAGGTGCCATTGAAGTGCGCGACTCACTTATGCACTGCTTATCTGATTATCTCCATTTTGTTGCATGACACATGCACCTTGATGCTAGATGTCGCGCGTGTTGGCAAAAGGATGAACAAAGCTCATGTAAAAAAAGAGAGTGGAAGAACATAGATTCCCGACGACCAAGAAGGAGCAAGGAACCTCGCGGTGGAGCGTCTACAAGGAACCTTGCGCGTTTTCCCCTACTTTTTGCCACCTGCCCACCTATAAACAAATAAAAGAACATGAACTCTTCGCTAACCACTAGAGACGATACATCAGGATGCTAAGTTGAAGATATTTTATTAGTTTATACTCCCTCTGTCTCAGTTTATAGGGTGTGCGCGTAGTTCTAGGTCATCGATTTGAGTAACTAAATATGAGTTATATGTCACCAAAAGTATATCATTATATTCTTAAGTGGATGTAGTTTCTAAACATATAGTTTTCATCCAATATGATACATATTTAGCTAGTTAAATTGTCAACCTAGAACGACGCGCATGTCTTATAAACCGAGATGGAGGAAGTATTGATAACCACGCAAGAAGCCACACATGTATAGGACGCATGCAGCCACGCATGTACACATGCTGACGCACTAACTCATGCTGATCCAACTCATGCACAGCATGGAGCACACAACGCATGTACACAACACATGCATCCACACACACTCGGCCCCAGAATGCACGTGAATAACACATGCATGCGCACACACACGACTGCAAGGAGGCGTGCGCCATCTGTGGCAACGTCTGGTTCGTCGTGCTACGGCGACGCTCACACACAACGGCGCCTACGCATCTCTTGCAGCACCTCTTTGCCTTCGTTGCTCAATGACTAGCCGGAGACAAAGACGACTGCACCCTCGGCCTTAGAGCTAGCACTGATGGAAAAGCACGCATGCTGCACGCACACGAGCACATACAGAGTGCCCATGATGTGGCGCATCCCTAGTCGTCTCTACTCCTTCTGCACACGTTGTCTATGCAGGCGGCTGCATGCCTAATGATGATGTGGGTGAGATCTTCTAGGACTTAGATGATGACGAGGAAAATTATGGGGGGCGGTGTCTCCAACAGTGTTCCTCGGCTCGCACCTCTTGCATCACGGTGAACATACAGAGTTATGATTGATGTTCTTAGTCCTACTTAACATTGGTACACTATATATAGACTAGTATGTATACACGTGCAAGGCACGTCTTAATATAACATAGTGATATCGGTAAAAGGGAAAAGAAGTAATATATGTGCTAATAGATTCAAAGAAAAAGAAATTATAGTGATGTATAAATACTGATATTAGTTCAATATTGTAAAAGCAGGAAGTAGTATTCATGCCATAAAACTATATGTTCATTTAAGAAGAACTTTTTGCACATGTTCTTTTTTTGAGAAATATCCACATTCTCCTACTAAACCATCTCGACTGGGCTCAATCAAACCATCTGGTGGTCATGTGGCAATACAGCCAATTGGAGCTAGTTATGGGCTTCTTTTTTATAGAAAGGGTACATGATTGTTCTAGAACACAGGTGAGGTAGCAGCAGTGTATTGTTGATGCGAATCCTACTGATATGTGTCGTTGGATCTAGAAGATCAACGGTTATGATTGATATTCTTAGTCCTACTTAAAATTGGTACACTATATATAGATAGATAGAAGATAGAAGTAGAAGAATAGAAGAAGAAGAAGATAGTATAGATATAGAAACCCACGTGGAATGCGAGAAACCAACTCCGGCCACACACGTCCGTTCAGGAGCAGGACGCCGACCAAGCTCCTCCTTCCACCATTTGGTCCACTCTTTCGGTGGCATCCAACAAGCAGGAAGAGCAGTTCTCCGGCATAAAAGCCATCTGGGTGGCCCGCCGAGCCCGACAGATCGTCTAGCCCGTCGGAGGCAGTTGCCGCACTAAGCCAACGCGTGGTTCTGCAACTGCCCTCTCCAATACAGCTCGAGGAAGAGTGCCAACTTGCTCCACGTTGGCTTGTCGGGGAGCACAGCGGCACGGGCATCGTCACTACCGTCGACGCCGCCGCGTCATACAACGCCTCCGGTGTCTGCCACTGCGCCATCCGCCGTTGATGCGCGCGTTACCGCGACATGCAGGCAGATAAAGAAGCCACCACGGATGTCAATGAGGTGATGCGGCTACGCGGATGTGGACGAGGTGATGGCCATCACGTCCCCGCCCGCCGCCATCATTGAGGAAAAGTAGAACATGGGAGGCCACCGCCGATTGTATCCCATGAAGGCCACTGCCGAGGCGACGCCGGCGAATACAGCTGGTGTCTTGCTCGATTCTTCTTCTGCCGGATGCTGGAGGAGGATAAAGAGATCGGGCGACGACCATTTAGATTAGGTATTTTAATTCTACCAGGCTGGTTGTAAGGGGAATATTATAGGTAGTATCATGCATGCCAACTACTCCCTCCATTCCTAAATATTGGAGTATTATAAGAACATGGTTAATATTATAACCAGCTGATGGCTACATGACACTGCCACGTCATCTATAGCCAACCTTGTATCCTTCATGTATAATACTCCCTCCGTCTAGGTGTCATCTTATGAAAACCAAACAATCCCAAAATACTTAGGCATGGTGCATTAACTTCTACCTCGTTTCTTGTTTCTTGACATATCAACCAATAAGAGATGTGGGTGTGCATGCTTTTAATGTATTGAGACTAGCAAACACGACATGCAGTGGTTAGTTCATTACATGCAATGCTATTAATTAGCAAATAAACATGGAGTGCGAGGCGGTTCTATAGGTGGGCAGTCGACGTAGGCCAATTCCTCTCCAAACACCTAGGGAGGTGGTTGAACCGAACAAGTATAACTAGTTTCTAGTGGGTACATTGACGTGGCATCGAAAGGGTGTGATAGATGACTCTTACAAAATAATTAACTACCACATTGGCATACATGAGCATTGGGCCCACTTTTCAGCGTGCTGGACGGAGGAAGGAACGCAAGACAAAATGGAGCGTGGAAGGGTGTGAATCGATTGGCTCACGTGTGATGACCACTGGAGCAATTCACTTAGGTACTACATTAAAAAATTAGTGCAAAAACGACCGGTTATACTGTGAGTAGGTGACCGTGCGCTTGGCTCTTCGCCTCTTTCAAAAGTTGAACAATGATGATGGTACTACAGTCGATAGTGTACTAACCAAAGCTTCTCCTCGTTTGTGAGTAGACCGAACACATCAAAACTTGTCTCCAAAAAGGGTTGACCATGTCCATGGCTACCATCCCGTTCTCCATCATTTGGTTTGTACTTCTCGTCATTCTGCGAGTTGGCGGGACACATCAAATCAAATACGTATTTAGTACTCTCTCCAGAAAGGGCCGACCATGTCCATGGCTACCATCATGTGCTCCGTCATTGAGTGCGTGCACTATTCACATGCCATCGAGGAGGAAAAATATTACATAGTACTAGGTGCCATCGTAGTGCACGACTCACTTACGCACTGCTTATCTCCATTTTCTTGCATGACATGTGCACCTTGATGCTAGATGTCCCGCGTGTTGGCAAAAGGATGAACAAAGCTCATGTCCGAAAAAGAGTGGAAGAACATAGATTCCCGACGACCGAGAATGAGCAAGGAACCTTGTGGTGGAGCGTCTGCAGTCATAATATTTTATATTATTTAGTGATATAAAATCAACCAATCATCTCCATAGTAGACCGGAAGAGTACGAAACACGGCAGCCCAGTGTAGTTACATCATACTATACGTGGCCAACCCACGCTATCACCATATTTCTTGGCCTCCGTGCGACACCTAGCTCTAGTAATCCACCAGCCCGTATCACTTCTCGCTCCTCGTCTCTCTCAAAGTGTGGCGGGCTGGTGTTTTTGCCGTCTATTGAGGTCGGTTAACTCATCACTTGTTAGCAACATGCCAAGAGCATTCTAAAAAAATTAGTGTACTCTATTGTGATGCCAAGAAGAGGAAGCGCTTTGACCGACGGACCAAACAAGACAGGCGTGCCATGCCGTGAGTGGGTCCAGTTTCTCATTTTGAATTTGTTTGGTGTAGTAGTAACACTTGGTTTTGACTATTGGTAAGATTTTATATACTCCCTCCGTTTAGTGAATAAGTCATCTTAGATTGTGCACCGTGACCAAGGAAGAGGGGAAAACGAGAGAAATTAATATTTATTTGCTAATTAATAGCATTACATGCAATGAATTAACCATTGCATGTCGTGTTTGGTAGTCTAATTCATTGAAAACATGCACGCCCCACATGAAATTGTGTTGTGATGATATGAAGGTTTCAACTTTGGTTCCCGTAGGAAAAAAAGGTGTCAACTTAGGATTCACGTGTCCTCTTGCCTCAAAATTATCTCGTTACAACACTCCATCAAATACAAATGAAACTACCATGGCTGCTAATGCATCTCAATGGTTCGCAGATCAGCGCCAATATTCACATCACAACTGAAGACAAAGTTGTGACAAGGTGTATAAATAAAGAAAAAAATATAATTGATCGATGTTGTTCGTAGGCATGGGTCCATTTCCTGGGCACAGTGTTCATTGCTTGGCAGCTAGTTTCACCCAGTGCTGGAGCCAAAAAGGGGGTGTACGAAGGACACCACAATCCGATCATTTTGTGTAGCTCCACTAAAATCGAGCTAACCATCCATGTTTGCAAAGATATCCAGTCAGTGTGATTACAATAATAGTGGAACTAGATGATGAAACATAACACACACAAATAGAAGCCGATCACCTCTGCGATCTCGCTTCAGGACTAACTACTTGTTGGAGAATATTAGCCATGGAGTTGGATGAGGAGGATAGCAAAGATACTTGGCTAGATGGTGAAGCTGTGTTTGCTCTCCCAAATTGAGATCAAAGTCTTGCTTAATAGTGTCTCCCTTTCTGCAGTCCCACAGAAATGTAAAAACGTTACCCATGTGACATTTTGGCGGAACTGCACAAAACACTCTTAAGAAAAAAATGTGTTCTGTGCAGTTCACCAAAAGGTCGCAATAGCAACGAGGTGAAATGGATAGCCCTGTTTGTAAAAAATAGGTAGAAAGGAAACAATTACTGGCGAATAACACGAGTTGAAGACACATACGCCGACAAAAAAGAAGCATATTCCATGTAATAAGGGAAAGATAGCAACATGGTGGTTTATCAAAAATGGTTTGAGGACGAGATTGCAAGATGGAAAGTACGCTGGCCGAGATACGTTCTAAGCAAACAACTAAAGAAGATCCACATGCAGCAACGTGGGAAGATGGGTAGTGGAGCAAGGCCAGAGGAAGCTGTGCCTGAGGGTCGTCGGGATGTTACTAGGAGGCCACCAACAGTTGGGATCTTCCCATACTGCGGCAGCGAGCAAGTGGCGAAGTCCCTACCGCGCTGGAGCTTGGTCAGAGAGAACGGCGGGTACCACATATCAGACGTGCTACCTCAACGCCATCGAACGGAGAAATGATCCACATCCTCCCTTTCCACCGGCGGATGGGATGCGGTCGGATCACTGACCGGTGAGAGAGAGAGAGGCCACCGCCGCCTTGTATGAGATGGTGTGACGAGAGACAAACCCCGGCAGGCAGGCTCCGTTGTATATAGTGGAGCGGATTTTTCCATTTTCCCCACAGCAATCGTTTTATATTCTCTACTACGCGCCATTAAGGAGGAATATATAACTTTATTTAATACTAACACGTCAAGTCGAACTTTGTTCCGTCTAGGCGTGGTACCCGACCCTTCTTTGAGTAAACAACCGCTACACGCGTCAAATTATCACGTGGGCTGCCTTTTCGTACAAAAATGAACTCCACCGTGTACCCGCGCGGGTGTGGCCGGGAACGAGACATGAGTACGTGTGTCATGCGTGCACCTCTTCTTTAGGTGCAGGTACATACGTGGGTGGGTGTGAGAGAAATGGTTTGTGCGAAACTGAGGCAATGTGTCGATGATATCTCAAACAAAAAATCGTAACATATGCAATGTGTGTGAAACAGAGTCAGGGATATATCATATATAGAGGGAGCGATCCACGAGAAGAGAGTGGAGGGATCATCGGCGTGAGATATCGATAGAATCGAAAACATGGATGAAGTGTGTGGCTGCACGATCGATAAAGAGTACCATCGAATTTGTGTTTGCCCACGTCAAAGATACAGGGCGGCTAGCCTATTGCAATTTGAGAGGGCAGAGGTGCAGTTTTTCTCTGTGGCATGGATACCTACCTACAACGTTCGACTATTGGTGGGGTGTAGGGGGCAGAGACCTAACTATAGAGAGGTAGATCAACTAGTATATGTGTGGAGAAGGAGAGAGACCTAGCTAAGTATAGAGGGAGATCGATCGGCATCCATGGATATGTGTAGCAGAGGAATAAGGTTGGGAGAAAGACAAAGGTAGAGTGCCAGAGGGTTGGTGGTGGAGTGGCGTCTCACAAATGGTGGGAGCGGCCTGCTAGACAAATGGAGGGTACGAGTGCAATATCAATAAGAGAGGGCGGGATGTCTTTCTGTCTATGCACATGCGTGTGAGAGACGGGTCGGGAGGTATGCAAGGATTATAAGGGAGACAATATGGTTGTGGTAAGCATATGTAACTACATAGGAAGATCAACTGTCGTGTGTCCGAAAAATGGAGAGACATAACTAGTGAGGTAAGTCTATCGGTGCGTGGGGAAAAGAATTATAGTCGACCTAGCTATATGTAGGGAGATCAGTATGTATACATGCATGCATGTGTTAGAAGCAAATAAGGTCCATAGAGACAGACATGGGGAGAGGGGTGCGGCTAGGAGGTGGTGCGAGACGCCTACTATGTCGAGGGGGGACGAGTGTGCGAGTATGAGATTGATGAAAAGAGGGGCGGGGGTGTGCACCTGTGTGGAACCGTATTGGACATAGGGGGCATGGACGGTGAGAAGAGAAGAGGGGAAGTATGTGTCTCTGGTAGGCACACTTTGCTAGAGAGGTATATCGACTGGTGTGTGCCGGAAAGAAGGAGTCGGGGGGCCTACACACACCGCGGGTGAACGACCTAAAGAGAAATAACGAACGTGCGCGATGGAGGGGACGCTGAGGGAGGGTGAGAGGGGGCGGGCACGTGCATGCACGACAGAAAATTAGCACTAGCTAGCTACAAAGAGAAGAGGATCATGAAGGTGTTAAAGACAAACATAGATCATAATTCATTATAAAAAAGTGGATATGGATACTTGAAGAAGATATCATAATGTAGAACATTGATTATAATTTGGGATAATGTGTGGCTTTTGCAGCTCAGGTCTAAATACTTGTCATAATGTAGGGGGCGGGGCACTATACTTTGCGTGATAAACACGGTGTACGTATGGAACATGGTTTAGATTATGAATATCTAGTTAGTACATCAAATGTACTATTATTTGGAATCAACATCAAGTGTATTTAAAAAATTGAATTCGAGTTCATATAGTACACATAGTGCATATCTATCTCTATAGTAATCATGTGGTGTGTTGTTAAGGTAATACGAATGATGGTTGAAGTTGGCAACAATCATGATTGTAGATTCTTATTGAAATAGAGAAATGAATTCAAATTTAGTTCAAATTGCAGCGGTAGTATAGACATTTGGAATGCACTATAATGTTGGCATGAGTAGGTTACATGCATTATACAGCCAGCGAAAAAATTTAATTGGATATAACATGGATCCGTACTCCCTCCTTCCATTTATACAGCCAGCTAGAACTCCCTCCATCTCAACCCGCACCTTGCTATCCCAAAATTACAACGTGCGTGAAAACTCCCACCTCCTGCGAAATCCCGACACGCGAAATGCCCGTGATACCCCTGAACTGAAAGAACCGCCTAGCTCAAGTCGGTGGGGGTACTTTTGTAACTTACCCCACATTTCGGACAAGCGCGTCCCTAAGCCATGGTTCCCCCACCCATCGCCTCATTTTCACCATTCGAAATCCCAGGCCGCCATAACCTCTCTGCTCCAGCCGCGAAACCCCACCCTCCTCTGTCCGCCACTTCACCGCTGCCCAGCTGGAGCCTCTTCCCCGACAACATCGTCCACCGCAACAGGTCGATGTCCCTCATCCGCCTCCCCGGATGAGGATCCGTCATCCATCCCGTCGTCCCACCGGTTCAGCCGCCCCATCCTCCACCTCCAAGGAGCTGCTAGGACGATCGCCTCGTCTATCGCGGCTTCTTCATCCCCACATCGTCGCCTTAACCTACTCCACCGGAACCACAGCATCCTCACCGACTCCTTGGACGAAGCCGAGGCCTACTCGGCGCCACCAAAGAGGTTGTACACTCATCGCATCGCACCTTCTCCTTAACTCGACCTACCGGCGCCGACGGTGCTCCATCCCTCACCCCCATGGAGCGGCTACCTTGAAGCTGGCGCCGCGGCCGACATCTCCACAATGGCTCTCCCTAGTGTGAGGCCCCTTCGTTGGCGGCGGCCATACCAGCCGGATCTGCTGCTGCTGCTCTGGCTGTCACTCGGTCGCTCGTGTTGCTGCTGTTGCTGCTCAGGCTCTCGCTCGCTCGCTCGCCCAGCTGCTGCTGCTCCAGCTCTCGCTCGCTCGCTCACACTGCTACTGCTACTCCGGCTCTCGCTCGCTCGCTCGTGCTACTGTTGCTGCTCTCCCCCTCACTCGTGATGTTGCTCTTCTATGATTTAGCTCCACTTCAGTTGACTGAATCGACTTTTGGGTCACTCGATTTTCAGGGGGTGGGGGGTCTCGCCGGAGTTAAGGAAGAACCACCCGAAGTGGGGAGGGGGGCTCGCTAGAGAGGTACCCCACTATTTATCTTAGGGTTCTGGGTGGGATGTTGCTCGCTGACGGTGGGGGGAGTGGTGGTGGGGCGCTGGCATGGGGATCGCTGGAGAAAAAGGTTGGCGCGGGGGGGGGGCTAGAGGGCTAGCCAGGGCGGTGGCAGACCGGCAATGGGGAGTTGTTTCGGGGCGACGAGGCGGCGGCTGACTGGCGGTGGGGAGTTGTTTCGGGGCGGTGGCGGACCGACGGTGGGGAGTTGTTTCGGGGCGGCGAGGCGGCCTGGGGTTTGGCCGGTGGTGGCTGGCGGCTCAGGGGGGTGCTGGTTGAAGATGAACTGCATGCCCTCCCTAAACTATCCCATGTGAATGGCCTCTCTGCTACCATTGCATTTAGTTTCAACATTAACATTCAAATTCCATAGTAAATTTTACTTTCGACAGTTAAGTTTAGAGTCAACAGTTTTTACCTCATCTGTTGTAGTCAGGTGGTTTTTGGTGATGTAAATTTTACATCTATCACTTTTTGGTAATGCATTTTACATCATCTAATGGAGATGCTATTAGAATACCACTTGAGATTAACGATGTCTGTCTTGTGCCGCTTCAGCCTTGACGTCTTATGGCTCACCGGAGCTGCTCCAACGACGGAATGATCCATCGCAACAGAGCAGTGCCCTGGACGCCGTCTACAGATTCCTCAGATCTTCCTCCACACCTCCGATAGCCACCTCTAGCTCAACTTCCTCAGCGACCAACCCAATGATGCTGAGGTCGACACGGCTACAGCAAAGAGGTTGTACACTTGTCGCATCACTTATTACTCTACATTCATGTCAAGTTCAGAGCCACCTCTGCCTCAACTTCTTCAGCGACCAATCCTATGCATGAAACAAAGACCAAGTGCATTAGTGGAAGAATAACATTCTAACTGTACACGCTTTCATATGGTTTCACTTTATTTTGGCCATGTTTCTTTGCATTCCTCTGCTCCTCCAATTCCTATGAACCAAACACCCAAGTTGACAGAAATCCTGTGTTCACAAATGATCTATTTCCCATGTGCATTCCTATCCTATTCCGATGTTTTTCCTCCTATTCCTGCATCTTTAGAATCTTGCAAGCCAAATGAGCCCTTACAGAATTACTTCAGTTACAGGTAGGTGTCGAAGAAAACTTTGTGTGGTTTGTCCTGCTCCTGCCGCGATGTCGTCCACCTCACCCGAGCTGCTCCATCGACAGAAGCATCCACCAAACCAGGCATGACGACTCCTGGCCGCGTTTCGCCGCCTCAGATCTCCTTCCCTGCCGCCGCACCCACCACAACGGCATCACCATCATCGACTCAGCAGATGAACCTGAGGAGTACACGGGTCCACAAGAGAGGTCGCACTCTTTTGTTTTTGCTTATGTCATGCATTGCTTAATATTACCAGCTACTTTATTGTCATGTTCACCTCTTAGACTCCAAGTCAAGTCCAAATTGATGTTCAAACTTGAGTTCTAAATTAGTTGTAGGGCACATATCGAGGCAGCAATGAATAGTATCTCTATCTAATAACTGGTTCACCTAGGGTATGCCTATGTTGTTCATCTTGGGTGGGAAACAAAAAGTAAAGCAATCATCATCTGTTTTTATTAAATTAAAGCAATCATCGACCTGCTATCATTATTTTTGGATCCATCCATTGGTTGTTACCATTACTCTAGATTTCTGCATGCTCTCCTTACATAATCTCACTATATATTTTTTGTATGCATGTCAGATATTGTACACAGTCATGCTAAACATGTAGAGAAAAAGAGAAGAGTTTTGCGCGGCACTACAATGTCATGCATACATCGCTCCATGGTGGGTTCAATGGCAAACCCTCCCCCTCTCCAGATTGTAATCTAGAGGAAGATATCTGTTCCGAGGTGGATTCAGACGCAGCTGACCACTCCTATTTACCCCCGAGGTGTTTGCTCTAACTTGGCATGATGATGTTAGTCATATCATGCATATGTTGCCTTGAAGTGCCTACTTTCAACATCATATATGTCATCTGCTTAGTTTAGACATGTTCTGTAATGCCACCTGTTTAGTTTCAATATCATATATGGGCATTATGCAGTCTCATGTCTTTTAGCCAGCCATAATATATGTGAAATGCCATCCTGTTTAACCAGGCATCATATATTTGAATGATTTCTAGCCCATCCTTTTCTTCATTAAATTTCCATTTGTCGACAATGTTTGTACATTAAACTACTCTTCCTGTGAATCAGCCATTTGAGTGGGTGATGGATAAATCTGGAGTGAAAACAAGGCCTTCAGAGCAGACAGTGCTACCTGTCGAAGCAGATCTCTTGTTGGGTCCCGATAGCTCCTCAGAGATGGATTCAGAGATAGATGACCAGTCCTATTCCCCCACCAAGGTGTATGCTCTAACTTGGCACGATTCTACTGCTGATATCATGCATATGGTGTCTTGCATTGCATAGTTTAGACATCATATACACAATATTCGACACCATATTCTTAGTTTAGACATCATGTATGCGAATGCCCTCCGCTTAGCATATAAATCACATATGTGAATTAAATCATGCGATCCTGGTTACTTAGATAACATGTATGTGAATTATGTCATGGGATCCTGTTTACTTAGTCATCATATCTTTGAATTATGTTATGCTATGCTATCCAGTTTAGATAGACATCATATATGTGAAATTATGTCATGCTATCCATTTTAGTTAAACAATATACATATAAATTATTTAATGCCCTCTTTTTTCCACACTATCTATTGCATTTGTCTCTTATAAAATGTCTGTACATTCAACTATGTTTCCTATTTATCAGCCTTTGAATTGGAGCGGGTGATGGCAGTATCTAGCGAAGTAAAAACACGGTCCTCAAATAAAACAGTGCTACCTCTTGGTGGAGATAGCACCCCGTTTGTACATGCACGAGAACCATCCCTACCACACATAACCCAGACTCTCGCAGATTTTACCCCTACTGCGATGGACAGAGAACAGCTTCACCCAATCTAACCCCAACCCCAGTAGATAGTAACCCAGTTCCTATTGACACATCACCATCTCCACCATAGAGTTCCAAAACAAGAGTAGTTAGTAAGGCAGCTCCAGTGCCCAAAGCACCAGTACTACCACGGCGAACCCCAACTCCACCAGTTAGTACACCTATTCCCGTGGAGGTAGCACAACAAGCCAATCATAGTTTAGCATCAATCGCATTTGATGTTGTTAAATCCTATGTGCGTCTCTTCCCATCATGGAAATATTATACTGAAGATGAAGGAAAATGCCAGTTGTAGGTGTTTTTCTAGGATTTATGTGTAAGTAATGTTATTCATGGCAATTACTTTGCTTTGTCCCATACATTCTACCTCCATGATGGTTATAATACAGCAAATTTTCCTATTTTTCCCTATTGAGAAGGACCGATTTGGAAACTCAGGATGAGGTAACCTGTGCTAATACCTGTACTATCTTCAAGAATGCTTGGTGGCAGTATCGGAATTACCTGAAGAAAACGTACTTCACTGGCAAAGAAACTCATCAAATTCCCTTACGTTCTCCTGAGACACATTTACTGGATGATGACTGGGAAAGCCTTGTTCTTTACTGGTCCCGAACCAAAATTGTGGTAAGGTCTATGAGCTCATTTTATTTTATGTACTATATGCATGCGTCTTACTGTACTCTGTTCATTTAGAACAAGTGCTTAACCTGAAGAACAAATGTTCTCATTTAAGATTCCATTGCTATCGTCCATACCGATTTGCTCTTGTATCATTGTATTTACTCATACAAACTTATTTTTAAATTGAACTATCCAATGGAAACTCCAATGGCACAACAGGTATGTTTACGCATATTTCTTTAACAGGTTTGCTCTTATAAATAGCTTTGTTGATTTCAATTTCAATTGTGTATACAGTTGACTTCTCATATCATGCACATTACTAGCATCATAAGAGGGCCAATAGTGTTGTTGTACATGTAGACCCGTGGTACCCATCATAAATCTTGTTGTGCTGTTTAGTTTCCCACGCTTTCTATTCTTTTTGTGCTGCTTTCTCTTGAACTGGTACGATTTGAACCGTGTCTCTATTTTGATTTGGCAACACAATCTAGTGACCATAGGACATAGATATATGTTTTTTGATACTTTTATAATGTACTACTTGGCAATAGAAGACTTGGTAGTTGAATCTTGTCCACCTTACTAATGAACTGGTTCACCAAAATGAGTTCCATATACTAGTACATGCTAAACCTGTTATGTGTCTGCTTGTTTCTTCTTTTAGAATGCTGACAGAATATTAGGGAAGAGTGCATTATTAAGCAATGATAACGGAAGTAATGCAGATAAGGTTCAGGATCGTGAGACATCCTTGTTGGTCTCCAACAAAGCTGATAAAACAGTTAAGGAAAACTATATTGAAGATAGTGAGGCAACCCCAAAGTCCCGTCTTGGTTTACTATTCGAGTTACTGGCCACTAGCGCTTGCACAAGCTATTCAAACTCACTGTCTGAATCAGTTTGGTTTCTTGAGTCTCAACTACAAGCTAAAAGACATCGATCAATTGTTCTACGACAAGAAGCGGAAGGACTGCCGAAGTCCCTGGAGCATTCAGATGCATACTTTCTGGTGCAACAACAAGCATTGGAGGATTTTAGCGCCAAACAGGACAAAGCTAATAAGCTTGCTAAGCTTGTTGCCAGCATGGTGGATACCCAGGATAATGTTTCTTGAGCTCTTCTGAAGTTGTTTTAGTTATGGACTTGTTTTGCTTCCGCGTTTATTTGCACTGGTGGCCAATTTTGACAGCCAGTGTATGTAATATGCTGCTTTGTTCCCTATATTTGCACTGGTGGTGAACTTTGATGCCCAGTGGATGTAATATGTGTAATAGCTATAATAGGCTAGCGTTAGTTGCTTGCTTATTTATTTCCTTATTGTCTTGTTTAGTTGTTTGCTTGTAGTCACTGCAGTTCTTTTTCTGCATTTTTCTAGTGGCCACAATAACCTATTTTTGGTAACTAGGCGACAATAATCATGGCAACACACGGACTGTTGTAACCATGGACCTCCTGCGGGCCATAGGATCCATGGGCCTTCTACGGGCCATAGGATCCATGGACTTTCTATGGGCCTTATGATCCATGGGCCTTCTACGGGCCGTAGGGTCCATTGGTCTTCTACGGGCCATAGGATCCATGGGCCTTCTACGGGGCGTATAATCATTTGGCCAAACATGGGCCATACTATTCATGGACCATAACGGGCCGTTAATAGGCCGTATTTGATAACGCTATGAAAACAGCCCAACGGGTTAACGGGCCACAAACAGTCCCAATGTAAACACGGGCTGAATTTGACCCACAAATGGAAGAGGCCACTAACGGACCGTAACTAACCGAATTCTAGAAATGAGCCCAAGAATAAATGGGCCCTTGGAAGGCCGAAAGTTAACACGGACTGGAAACATCGACGGAATAATGGGCCGTTAATGGGTATAAAGTGATACACTGTTCATTATGGGCCAGTTTCATCTCGGGCCTTTATTGGGCCCAGAGTTACGAAGGGCCTCATATGGGCCGAAAGACATCATGGGCCATACATGGGCCGGAAGTAACAACGGGCTGGAATCATATTGGATGGCCCAGATGAAGCTACCGGGCTTAATTCCGATAGGCCGTAATGGGCCGGGAGTTAGCGGGCCATAAATGGGCGATATACGAGACCCTTCGAGAAACTGTGTGCGATGCCATAATCGCAAACGGTGCTATATGAAAACCGTCAAAAAGGTGAAAATGTTTGCGATGGAGGATGCATCAAACACGGTTCAGATTTTAGTTGCATGTGCGATCCAGGGCATACGGTTCCGTCCAATGAACTGTTTGCAATGAGGCGGAGCAAAAGAAACGGGCAGCTTGATGAAGGCGTGTGCGATATAGAGCATACGGTTCACTCGGATGAACTGTTTGTGATTAGGCAACACAAAAGAAATTAACGGGCAACCAGATGAAGGTGTGTGAGATATACAGCATACGGTTCACTCGGATGAACTGTTTGTGATTAGGCAACACAAAAGAAACGGCCAGCCAGATCAAGGTGTGTGTGATTGAGGGCATACGCTTCAGAAGGATTAACTGTTTGCGATTAGGCAACAGAACATAAACGGGTAAGCCAGATCAAAGTGTCTGCGATTGATGGCATACACTTCACATGGATGAATTATTTGTGATTAGCCACAACAAACTAAAACACTTAGATAGATCAACGTGTGTGCGCTAGACGGGCACACCCATTCTAATTAAAAGATGTGTGCTGACATTGCCCATTTCGGTGCAACCTATGGTGCAAACGCCATGTACGCGGCCGAGAAGGCATACGTGCCCATGTTAAGCCTTCCGGGAATAGTGACGCACTTACAACCGTCAGTAAATTTTGAGCATGCGTCCCATCACATTCCAAATTGCAAACCTGTTCACACTGATCAAAATCTAAACGGTTTCCCACTTAGGAGCATATTACTACGCGGTTATAAATACTACTACTCCAAGATGACTGCAAATTCCTCCTCAACTCCTCATCCACAAAAAGTCAAAAACTAGCACGAGAGATGTCCCGCCTCACCGCGATAGCAGCCAACATGTCCCGCCGCATGGCCGTAGCAGCAGAGAGGTCCCGCCTCGCCGCTGCAGCAGCACAGAGGACCCACCGTGCCGTCGATGCAGCAGACTGGTTTGGCCGCGCCGTAGAAGCAGAAGAGATGTCCCGCCATGCCGTAAATGCAGCAGAGATGTCCTCCCATGCCGCGGTGGCCTGGGAAATTGCCTCGCGGGCAGCTGAGGACTCTTATAGGCGCATGTGTGACCTCGTCCTCGGGAAGATGGATAAGATCTCCAGGTGGGCGAGGTTGCAGGATGACCTGCAAGCCTCGTTTGAATAGTCTACCGACGTCATCCGACAACTAAATGAGAGCAATGCGAAGCTTTGGGCCTAGTGCGACCTGCTGAGGGCGAAGATCGTTGGAAGTGCGGAGCAGCAGGAGCAAACCAGTGCCTTTTTGAAGAGGATCGGCATCATCGTCGAGAAACTTATGGACGAGAATGCCATGTTGCGCATCGAGCGCAGAAGGCTGGTGGAGGAATCCGTGGATGCTCTCAACCAGCATCTTGAGGACAAGAAAGAGCTCGTTGCCGCCCGCCGCAGAGATTAGTTCCTGCTGTGGCTTCCTTCTTATTTTGCCCTTGTGTATATCTAGCGTTGCCGCATGTGGCTTTTTTAATTATGTTTATAAATATGTAAGACAATTATTATACAATGTCATCATCCTTATATTCATCATGCTTGCTATAAGCCCCAGTTGATGCTATATAGGTCTTTCGGATCTTACATCAAGATCCGTGCAAAACTTTCTTTTTCAGATTTTCATTTTTCTCTCTTAAATCTTAGTTCAGTGAGACATATAGCCACGCCATAGAACAGGTGCTCATGCGCCATTAATGGAGACGTTGGGAGGGAGGTGCGCGGCGGGTAGTGGTCAAAAGGGCTCTCCTCCCGATGAGCACGTGCAGGGGTCTGATCGCACACCTCCCGTACTCAGATAGCTACCCCACACGACACCTCCTAGCCAATAAAAATGGGGACACATGGATGCACGTAATTGGTAGGTCAAACGCCCACGGTTTCAATAATACTTGCATTTCCGATTTGTAACGTGACAACACTTGTTCCAAAATGACTTTGTTGATTGTTAATGTGTGCGCCTTCGCAAATCGGACAGAAAAATTACCACAGCTTGTTGGTGCCATGTCATGAGACCATGCCAAGTTTCATGATTTTAAGGCGTGTTTTGGAATTACAGGAAGTAAAAAACCAATCTTCTCAATCTTCGCGGCCGAGCCACGACACCCAGATGTTTGAATTTCACACCCATCTCTTGCATGGGACCTAGAAATTCACCCAAGGACACACATGTGATTTTTCAAACAACTTTCCTGCACTGGAGCATGTGTTTGTAGTTCAAATTTGAATTATGCACATTAAATGCCTAGAAACTCAATTAATGTATGAAAAGGCCTAACGTACCCGGAATAATTCCAAAAATTAGCACAGTACTTCTATTTGGTCTACTCTTGCTGTGTAAAAAAATTAAGATGGGAGAAGGCAGCGTACGCATGTCATTTCGCACACGGAGGTGACACGTTCCCTCTCGGAACCACAAGCCTTCTTGAGGGAAGCTCCGGTTTGCAAGAAACTTACACCAAAGCTTCTCCCAATTTGGGCAAAAAAAATTACCGTAGCATGTTGGTGCCATGTCATGACACCATGCCAAGTTTCATGATTTTCAGGCGTGTTTTGGAATTACAGGAATTAAATAACCAAGTTTCTTAATCTTTCTGGTAGAGCCACGACGCCCAGATGTTTGAATTTCACTCCCATCTCTTGCATGGGACCTAGAAATTCACGCAGGGACACACATGTGATTTTTCAAACAACTTTGGTGCACTGGAGCATGTGCTTGTAGTTCAAATTTGAATTATGCACATTAAATGCCCAAAAACTCAATTAATGTATAAAAAAGGCGAAACGAGCCCGGAATAATTCCAAAATTTAGCACGGTACTTATATTTGGTCTAATCTGGTTGTGTAAAAAATTAAGGCGGGAGAAGGCAGTGTACGTATGTCGTTTTGCACACGGAGGTCACACGTTCCCTCTCGGAACCACGAGCCTTCTTTAGGGAAGCTCCGGTTTACAAGAAGATTACACCAAAGCTTGTCCCAATTCAGCCAAACAAATTACCGCCGCATGTTCGTGCCATGTCATGACACCATGGCAAGTTTCATGATTTCCAGGCGTGTTTTGGAATTACAGGAATTAAAAAACCAAGTTTCTCAGTCTTTCCGGCCGAGCCACGAGGCTTAGATGTTTGAATTTCACTCCAATCTCTTGCATGGGACCTAGAAATTCACCCAAGGACACACATGTGATTTTTCAAACAACTTTGGTGCACTGGAGCCTGTGCTTGTAGCTCAAATTTGAATTATGCACATTAAATACCCAAAAACTCAATTAATGTATAAAAAAGGTGAAACGAGCCCAGAATAATTCCAAAATTTAGCACGGTACTTCTATTTGGTCTAATCTGGATGTGCAAAAAAATTAAGGCGGGAGAAGGCAGTGTACGTATGTTGTTTCGCACACGGAGGTGACACGTTCCCTCTCGGAACCACGAGCCTTCTTGAGGGAAGCTCCGGTTTGCAAGAAGCTTACACCAAAGCTTGTCCCAATTCGGCCAAAAAATTTACTACAGCATGTTGGTTCCATGTCATGACACCATGCCAAGTTTCATGATTTTCAGCCGTGTTTTGGATTTACAGGAATTAAAAAAACCAAGTTCCTCAATCATTCCGGCTAAGCCACGACACCCAGATGTTTGAATTTTGTTCCCATTTCTTGCATGGGGCCTATAAATTCACCCAAAGACACACATGTGATTTTTTAGCAAACATTGGTGCATTGGAGCATGTGCTTGTAGTTCAAATTTGAATTATGCACATTAAATGCCCAGAAACCCAATTAATGCATAAAAATGCCAAATGAACCTGCAATAATTCCAAATTTAAACACGACACTCATGTACTAGATGCATGTTCACTATACGTAAATGTTCTAGCAATTCAAACACCATCCTTTACCTCCGTAACACCATTTTGTGTCTCAAAACAGAATGAAAAAAATCAGGTATACCACAAACAGTTTACTAGAAAGAATCATGTGGGATGCAATATAAAATATCTTGGCGCACCGTCTTGTCTGGCTTACGCAGTAAGATTTGTCGTCTATAGTCCACCGCCCCCACTTGAACCACACTTGCGCGCCAGTTTCTCGCGGCACCGAGCGAAATTTTTTTGCCACCGCGGAAATATGTATCTCCCCGCCCCCTCCCTCCTACCAAAAGCCACATTTCCACTGTTCTTCCTTGATTTCCAAGTTCAAACCTTCACTTCTGCTTACTGTCAGCTTGGCCTCCTCGCCGGCGACCCTTCTTCTTGCAGCGCCGCCTCCTCGCCGGCTACCCTTCTTCTTGCAGCGCCGCCTCCTCGCCGGTGACCCTTCTTCTTGTAGCGCCGCCTCCTTGCCAGTGACCCTTCTTCTTGCTGCGCGGCCTCCTCGCCGTCGACCCTTCTTCTTGCTGCGCGGCCTCGTCGATACGGTCAGGTAATCCACACCCACCCACACCATACTCCTCCTTTCCCATCCCACATGCCCCGACTGACGGAGCGACACCTTCCACCTAAATCACTACCCCCTCCTGCAATTAAGCGCCGCCCACAGCCATTTTACACGCAGTATAACGTGGAGCTGAGTAGCATGCGGCCGCACGCGCGACCGAGGTCGCTATGGCTGACTTGCATGTCGACTGCCAGATCTTGGAGGAGCACCTCGTCTTCGAGGCCACAGTCAACACTGCCGCACGGTTGTCTAGTTTAAAATATAGTTCGTGATGTTTTCTCGAGGCCACCGCTAGTGCCTTCTAGTGATTTGTCCTCTGTAATGTTAATATGCAATCTGATGTTCAGTTAATATTTTGGTCCTCTAAAATGTAATGTTCAGTTAAGACTTTGGTCCAACAATTGGTACATTTTGTAGTACTGTTCTCAAGCATTCTGTGTTTTGTTAATTGTCTTATCTTCTAGTACACGTTTCTATTCTGCAATGTCGTGCTCAGTTAACTATTTTGGTTCATTTGGTCTGATGTCCATTTAACTGTTTGGTTCAGTTCTGCAATTTGATTTTCATTTACTATGGGTACAATTTTGTATTGTTATGCATGTGACACCAATCGAATTTGGCTGTACTCAATACATATTCTACTGATAGTATGGAAACTCTCAATTAACCTGATAAAGATCTTCCTTATGTGTGTTGCAGGGAAACAATGGGAGACACTGCGGTTTACCATCGAGGTTTGTTCAAGCAGGGTCCTTTGGCTAATAGCACATTATTGTGCAGTTGCAGGAATCATTATAATATTTAGGTTTCTTACAATTTGGTCTTGCACATGTAGGTCCTGCTATCAAAGGCTTAGACCCACTGTTCGACCCATTTTGCATATGGGAAAATGAGATGTCCATGAATATCAGTCAAGTCAAGAAACTCGGGAAGATTGTTAGGATGAAGAAACTTGCGACGAATAACAGCAACATCTTTGTTTGCACAATGAAGAAGATATCAGTCAACTATAGGATGGTACAAACTCTTTTACCTTGTTTTTACCCCTTGCGCCATTTCAAAATTTACAACAGCGATTTACGCATAGCTTTGTTTTCAGTACTTTTCAAAGCAGTTCACCGATGGTTACCTCTCAAACCACCTACATGGTCAAGAAGCGAGGAAGATATTCATTCAACAACAACGGTACAATATTGAAGTCTTGCTGAAGAGGACAAAAGTTGGGCAGGCAATTATCCATAGCCATTGGCCTAAAGTTGCAAGGACATTCAACATCACTAAAGGCTCAATATTTGCCGTCCGCTTCTGCAGTTTCCCAGATGAGATTCATCTGTCTATTTACCGTGTATGATGCTACTTTCCAAAGCTTTTTGATGCTGCATGTGAAACTTGGTGCTATTGTGTAATGGCGTAACCGAGTGCCAAAGCTATCTAATGTAATTCTATTATTAAATCCTGGTTGCTTTTATACGAATATGCAATATCTGGCATGTTTTATAAGAATTATCAGTTGGATTAGTACATGGATTATCAATAATAGGCTAATTACCCTACTTATTGGGGTTTTCTATTGCGAACAGTTACTCAGACAGCACCGTGGGCGATGAACTCAAACAACCCGCACAGTTTCTAGAAAGTAGGCGTGTTCGATCAACTAACAATGACACACGGCTTCTGGCAGCGAACTTTTTGCGTTAGGCCACCTTGCACACACGTTTCCACACAAAGAACTATGTGGGATGTACATACCTACGGAACTGATTTCCTAGGATTCACCGTGTGGGATGTACATACCTACGAAAATGATTTCTAGGATTCACCGTGTGGGATGAACATACCTATGGAAATGATTTTTGGGATTCACCGTGTGGGATGTACATACCTACAGAAATGATTTCTCGGATTCGCCGTGTGGGATGTACATACCTATGGAAATGATTTCTGAGATTCACCATGTGGGATGTACATACCTACAGAAATGATTGGGTTTCCATGCCTCGCCCGATCGCACACGGCCCCAGCCTGGGTCCCACGAGGGCCTATCCACAACGATTTCTGGGTCGTGTGGGAAGGACCCCCCTATCGCCCACACTCACTTGGCGATGGTTCCAAATGCCGTCGCGGAAAGGGGTTTTAAACCGTTCGTTTAGGACGTCGATGTACCAGTGCGTGTCGACGTATCATATGTGCCTCCTGTCCAATGAATGGATGACATCTGTCCCAACAGTGAGCCAACACGTGTTTCCTCTGGCCAATGACAATTTTACACGTGGAAAATCCTCATTGGTCCGGGCTGTTAACGGGTTATCGGATCCAAAACCGGACCCGATAGCGTAACGGCGACCCGTTGCGGTGGATGCCATGTGTCGGTCACCCTTGACGAAAGAACTTCTATGACGTGCGATTTATCGTCATGGAAGTTGACATTTCCGTGATGATAATTTTGGTAATGTCATGGAACACTTCTATGACAGCACATGTATGACTATCTTGATTCTGTCATAAAATTGTCATGGATGTACATGCATGACAGAAAACGTGACCTACTGTGACAAACACGTATCATCACGGAAGTGTATTTTTTTGTAGTGTCTCTTGTAGAATTTGATGAAGTTCTTCACCATTAAGCTCAATTCCTCATTGAAGACTTGTTTTTCACTTGATGTGGCATGAGCTTCACATGAGGCTTTATAAGCACCACTAGACTTGTTGTGAATCTCTTCTTTGTCCTTGAGTGACATCTCATGAGCAAAAATTCATCCAATGACTTCCGTTGGCTTGAGATCTTTGTAATTGGGCATCATTTGGATCAATGTGCACACGATATCATATTTTCCATCCAAGGCTCGGAGGATCTTTTTGATGATGAATCTGTCAGTCATCTCATCACTTCCTAAGCCGGCAATCTCATCTGTGATGAGAGCAAGACTAGAGTACATTTCAGCGACACCTTCACCATCCTTCATTTTGAACTTGTCAAGCTGACTTTGAAGCACATCCAACTTGGATTCCTTGACAGACTCGGTACCTTCATGCATATCAATCAAACTATCCCAAATTTCCTTTGCATTCTCAAGACGGCTGATTTTGTTGAATTCTTTGGGGCACAATCCATTGAAGAGGATATCGCAAGCTTGAGCATTGTATTGTAGAATTTTCAACTCTATTTGGTTCTCTCCCATCGAAGAATTCACCTTGCAAACCAATACACACAATAGCCCAAACGGCGGGGTTATGTCCAAGAATATGCATTTTCATCTTATGCTTCCAACTAGCAAAATTAGTACCATCAAAGTAAGGACCTCTACGATGGTAATTTCCCTTGCTAGACGCCATAATCTCCTAGGTTGTGAAACCAAGGCTATGATCACCAAAGCTATGTAAATGTAGCGACCCGATCCCAATGGACCGTAGTCTCTGCGCTTAAGTGTCATCCCTGGATCGGTATGCTGACACACACAGTACTCGAGGAATTATAACAAAGTTCAATCACACACTTATTACATCAAGGTCCTCAAAAGAGTGATTATTACAATAATATGGCTGAAGGCCATCTAATAAAAATAATTGTGGAAGCTTCGAAGGTAAATTAGTCCATCCAACTCCACGGCAAAAATTGAGCGCAAGACAATGACCTATCGCACCTTAATCCTCGTCTGAAAATTCTGCAACATGAGACGTTGCAGCCGTGTAGGTCAGCACCTGGAATATGCTGGCAAGATCACACTATAGAGCAATGATGAACAATAGCTATCACTACATGCATATTTGGCTGGTGGAGGCTCTAAGTTTAACATTTGCATAAAGCTAATTTTTTTCCTATAGCAAAGGAATAGATTTTATTTCACTACCAAGTTTAAAGCATTATTGAGAAGGTAACCCCAACTCAATCCCAAAATTAATCAAGTATCAATAATAATATTAGCATCTCGATAAATTTATTAAGTAAAGTGATGAGATCAACCCATAACTCAAATACCAGATACTCAAAATTGTCCATAACCAGGGACACTGCTAATCGTGATTAGTTTGTACACTCTGCAGAGGTTTGCACAATTTTCCCCACAGGACTCGATTGCATCCATGATCGGAATATCGAGACATAGCCTTTCTGAAGAGATCCCCTTAACTGATAGATAGGTCGGTACACCTACAATTCCCCTGCATCTGCTAGCCCATCATGGAAAGGATTCCCACAACTTACTCAACTATGCCAGATCCCACAATGGCTTGTGGCTGCACACGGAAGTTTTCGAGCATGAATAATCTTATGATCCTTTGAGCCTCAGTGGCATTCCATAGGATGATCACACGGGTACCCCGGGATCTCCTAGGACAACACTGGATTCCCCAGGTGCCCACAACCAATCCACCTAGATGTGTATTAAAGTAGCCACCTTAAGTTTCCCTTAGTTATTATCTCTCACAACTTGCATGATTCCCACATATCAATCCCCGTCTACGAGCATGGCTAAGCAATATGAGCATAATGTATATTCCCGGGTCATCAACTACATAACAATAACCACATGTTCCCCGTCCTACTCATGCAATGTTTGAGGGTGTAACTAATGCATAAAAATTGGGTAATAAAAGGGTATGATCAAAGTGTAACCTACCTTGCCGAATGATCGGAAAACCCTAGAGATTCGTAGTAGCAAGCTTCGCACTCTGGAAAATCTATCATAGACAAACAATAGCATACATAAGCAATCAAGCATGAATATGCAAATAAAACCAAAGAAAAAGTTCTTAATAGAAAGTTTAAGTCAAGAACTTCGACTTGCAAAAAGAATCAACCAAATCGGAATTACGAAACTCAAGTTACAGTCAAAAGAAATTCAAATTCAAATCTATTTGAAACCAAATTTTAAACTTTCAAAAATATGTTTAAGTTAGTTATCTAGATAGAGGGGATCATAATGAAGAATTTGGCATTGGTTTCATCGGATTTGGACAAACGAGCAAAAAGTTGTGATCGTTTGAAGAATAGGGACTAATCTATGAAGAAAATAATTACGAATAGGTCCCTAGCCAAAAATAAACAGAAAAAGAAAAATCTATCGGAAAAAACGTCCGCTACAGAAACTAATCTAATGAATCTGTTCGTCAAAGATCCTAAACGAACGAACATTGTGTAAATAAAACCAGTCGGGTATTTTAAAGAAAACCGAGGAAAACCGTAACAAAAGAATAAACTGGACCGGGGCGGTTTTTACCGGTTTGGTCTTCAACGGCGACGGCGAGGCGAGGCGCCGGCGGCGGCTCGGGCGGCGGCGAGGCAGCAGCAGCGGCGCGACATTGGCGGTAGGCGGCGGCTGCGGCGGGTGGCGGCGGCGATGGGCGCCGGCGGTGGGCGGCGGCTCGGTGGCGGCTTGGGAGAGAGAGGGGCCGGGGTGGTGACTTATATGGAGGGGGCGACTTGGAGAAGGGGCAGGGGAGGAGTCCGGCGGGGTGACGGCCCCGGCGAGCCATGGTGGCAGTGGACTCCCGCCTTGAGTCGGTCGCGCGAGGGAGACGCGCAGCTCGGCCGGCTAGGCTTCGGCCCAGCTCGGTCCAGAAACTTTTTTTAATAAAATATTTTTCTGAAAATATAGA
This sequence comes from Triticum urartu, assembly GCF_003073215.2. NCBI lineage: Eukaryota > Viridiplantae > Streptophyta > Magnoliopsida > Poales > Poaceae > Triticum > Triticum urartu. The sequence continues at coordinate 395,738,128 of NC_053025.1, forward strand.
AAAATAGAAAAAACTATAAATTTATTTTTAAAATCGCAAAAAATTCACATGTACTTAGGGCCTTATTATTGACCTCGTGAACATTTTTCTGGGTGTAAACTACTAAAATAAAAATAAAATTTTTGCAGTAATAAAAAATAATTAAACACGCAAATAAAATCTAATAAAATATAATTTTATTCAAAAATAGATTTCCAACATTTCTTTACTGTTTTTGAAGAAGTCATATTATCTTCTCTCTTTATTTTATTTATTTGAAATTGTTGGAAAAATATTTTGAATAAAACTCTTTGATCCAATTTGCCAATTTTGAAAATTCAAAAATGGATTTTTGTGAAAACCTCCAACTCTCTCACTTGGTCCTTGAGTTGCTTAAGGTTTCTAGGATCAAAATTCAAATAATAAATAAATTCCAAAATGCACAAATGATGAATGCATATGAATGATCTAAATAACATCTAAATCGAAAATTGGGATGTTACAGGAAATCAAGGCAAATGGAGACCAAAGCTCTGATACTACTTGTAGGATCGAAAGTACGTCTAGAGGGGGTGATTAGACTACTTTACCAAATAAAAATCTTGCCTTTGCCCAATTTTATGTCTTGGCAGATTTTAAGAGTATAGCAGCGCAATGTAAATCATTGCATATGAAGGTAAATGGGAGGAGTTTGGAGGGAGCAAACGAAATGTAGACACAGAGATATTTGGCGTCGTTCCGATAGGTGGTGCTAGTGTACATCAACGTTGATGGAGACTTCAACCCATGTAGGGTAACATTTGCGCGAGTCCACGGTGGGGCTCCACCCATGAAGGGTCCACGAAGAAGCAACCTTGTCTATCCCACCATGGCCATCGCCCACGAAGGACTTGCCTCACTTGGGTAGATCTTCATGAAGTAGGCTATTTTCTTGCCCTTACAAACTCCTTGGTTCAACTCCACAATCTTAACGGAGGCTCCCAAGTGACACCTAACCAATCGAGGAGACACCACTCTCCAAAAGGTAATAGATGGTGTGTTGATGATGAACTCCTTGCTCTAATGATAGTCTCCCCAACACTCAACTCTCTGTCACAGATTTGGATATGGTGGAAAGATGATTTGAGTGGAAAGTAACTTGGGGAAGTGTCACGGGATGTCCGCGGTCACCTATGGGACCGGACGGTCCCTTGCTTGTTCGGCAGGGGGACGGCGCATTGCACAAAGAGCAGACCAGCGTACGGCAGTGCGACAGAGAGCACACAAGCAACTTACCCAGGTTTGGGCCGCCGCAAGGCGTAAGACCCAACTCCTGCTTTAATGGATTGATGGTAGAATGAATGTGGTGGTCCGTAGTACACTTGCCTGGCAGGGTTTGCCTAAGGGCTTCAGCTACTACGCGCGTACGGTGGCTTGGGTGTATCAACTTTCCAACCTTCTAACCCCTCCTATGAGTGCGATGGACCTCCTTTTATAGATTAAGGGGTCACCACAATGGCAAAGTAGTCATTATCCACTAATATGATAGCAAATAGTGCTATCATACCTAACTCTGCGGGCTGACAGGGTGCATTAAATGCACTGCTTAGTGTCACATCACTGGTCACCCGGCAAGGCTGGCCGAGCTATGTTGCCAGCTCGGCGCCTGTTCCCTTGACACGTCGTACGACGGGTCTCATCTATAGGCTTCTTCTGTAGGAAACGACTGCCATGTGGCGAATGGCTGCCACTTAATCATCTCCTCCTTGACACTGCACTGATTGACGATGTGGGTCGTGCTTGAGTGGTTGGTGGGGTGGTTTTGCCCCCGCGAGCCCTGGCAGGCTCTGCCAGGGAGCCTCGGTTGCTTGCTTCTGGTGGTGGCCTCACCCCTTGCCGGGCTCTCCTGCCCGGGAAGGGAGGCCCTTCTCTTGCCGATATCTTGCTCCTTAGGCTCGATCTTGGTCCCTCTAGTCTACATGTTGGTTCTTCAAATCTCTTGGTCCTTCAATCTCTAACTTAAGATGGTGCTTCAATCTTATTCTGGTGCCTGTGCAAAGTTGGTCAACAGACCCAGGGTTTGTTGCACCGACAGAAGCCCCCGGGCCTACCCTGAACGCGCTGCTGAGCGTCGTCGGGGTAGCGCTTAGTAAGTGCACATGCAAGGTTGCCGAAGGGGTTTGGTCCCTTAAGTTTTCCGTTGCTGCTTCATCAGCCTTGATTCGGGGCCAGTTTCCGGTTTTCCCGCGTGCGGCATAAAGACAATAGTGGTGGGGCCGCTCCAGTGATCGCCCGTGAGTGACTTTAACGCACGGGGCAGAAACTGCCAATTTACTCTTCCCACAACACGCCCTTATCCTTAGCCACGTATGCAGCATGCATCGCGCGGAGTAGGTAACGGAGGCGCGTGGCATGGGAGAGTACCTTTGGAAAGGGCCCGCCCATCTTGAATTGGCGGAGGAGGGCGGTGATCAACCATGGATGGATTGGCTGCCCTTCCCCGCCCGTCCTATAAAAGGGAGGGGCGGAGGAGGGCAGAGCCATCCATTTTTTTCTTCTCCTTCTTCTTCCCTTGTTCACTGCTGGTCATGTTGGAGAAGGAAGCCTGGGGCCAGCCCCCGGGCTCTAGCTCGGGGTTATCGTTGCCTTACGCTTGTGTTAATGCTTGGGGAGTGAGCCTGGTCCTTGGCGTGGCGAGTCTTTTGGTATCCTCGGTGCCGTCCGGGAGGCAGGGCTAGAGATCATTGGTAATCCCAGCACTGCCCCTTCCGGAGTTCTTGGGGCCAACGTTGACGAGAGGCACGTCTTCTTGCTCGCCAAGGTGGGGCGCGGCAGGTGATAAGTCTCCAACGTATCTATAATTTTTGATTGTTCCATGCTTTATATTGTCCATCTAGGATGTTTTATATGCATTTATATGCTATTTTATATGATTTTTGGGACTAACCTACTAACCTAGAGCTTAGTGCCAGTTTATGTTGTTTCCTTGTTTTTGAGTATCGCAGAAAAGGAAAACCAAATGGAGTCCAATTGACCTGAAATTTCACGGAGATTATTTTTGGACCAGAAGCCCATGGAGTATCGGAGATGGGCCAGAAGAGTCCCGGGGCCAACACGAGGGTGGGGGCGTGCCCTACCCCCCTGGGCGCGCCCCCTACCTCGTGACCGCCTCGGAGACCCCCTTGACTTGTTCTCGACTCCAGCACCTCTTATATATACTGAAACCTCCAGGAAATAACCTAGATCAGGAGTTCCACCACCGCAAGCCTCTGTAGCGACCGAAAACCAATCTAGACCCGTTCCGGCACCCTGCCGGAGGGGGGAATCCCTCTCCAGTGGCCATCTTCATCATCCCAGCGCTCTCCATGACAAGGAGGGAGTAGTTCACCCTCGGGGTTGAGGGTATGTACCAGTAGCTATGTGTTTGATCTCTCTCTCATGTTCTTGATTTGGCACGATCTCTTGTAATGGATTGAGTTTTCCCTTTGAAGTTATCTTATCGGATTGAGTCTTTAAGTATTTGAGAACACTTGATGTATGTCTTGCATGGGATACCCGTGGTGACAATGGGGTATTCTATTGATCCACTTGATGTATGTTTTGGTGATCAACTTGCGGGTTCCCTGACCTTGGGAATCTATGCATCGGGGTTGGTACACGTTTCCGTCTTGACTCTCCGGTAGAAACTTTGGGGCCCTCTTTGAAGTTCTTTTGTGTTGGTTGAATAGATGAATCTGAGATTGTGTGATGCATATCATATAATGATACCCATGGATACTTGAGGTGACATTGGAGTATCTAGGTGACATTAGGGTTTTGGTTGATTTGTGTCTTAAGGTGTTATTCTAGTACGAACTCTAGGATAGATTGAACGGAAAGAATAGCTTCACGTTATTTTACTACAGACTCTTGAATAGATCGATCAGAAAGGATAACTTTGAGGTGGTTTCGTACCCTACAATAATCTCTTCATTTGTTCTCCGCTATTAGTGACTTTGGAGTGACTCTTTGTTGCATGTTGAGGGATAGTTATATGATCCAATTATGTTATTATTGTTGAGAGAACTTGCACTAGTGAAAGTATGAACCCTAGGCCTTGTTTCAACGCATTGCAATACCATTTGTGCTCACTTTTACCATTAGTTACCTTTCTGTTTTTATATTTTCAGATTACAAAAACCTTTATCTACCATCCATATTGCACTTGTATCACCATCTCTTCACTGAACTAGTGCACCTATACAATTTAGCATTGTATTGGGTGTGTTGGGGACACAAGAGACTCTTTGTTATTTGGTTGAAGGGTTGCTTGAGAGACCATCTTCATCCTACACCTCCCATGGATTGATAAACCTTAGGTCATCCACTTGAGGGAAATTTGCTGCTATCCAACAAACCTCTTCACTTGGAGGCCCAACAACGTCTACAAGAAGAAGGTTGTGTAGTAGACATCAAGCTCTTTTCTGGCGCCGTTGCCGGGGAGGTTAGCACTTGAAGGTATATCTTTAGATCTTGCAATTGAATCTTTTGGTTTGTTGTTTTATAACTAGTTTAGTTTATAAAATAAAAATACAAAAAATGGAATTGAGGGTACCTCATATGCTTCATCTTTTTAATATCTTTCATAAAAATAAGGATTCTGATAATTTTGCCAAAGTGTTAGAGAAGAATGTATTAAAATGTTTGGCACTAAATCTTTGGATAATGAGCATGATTGCAATATTGTTAGTATGAATTCTTTGAATACCCATGATGCTAATGATATGCAAAGCCACAAGCTTGGGGATGCTATGTTTGATGAAGATGATATCTTTTGTCCCCCATGTTTTGATGAGAATATTTATTATGATGATAGCATGCCTCCTATTTATGATGATTATATTGATGAAAGTGGGTTTGGAAGGGTGTCAACTTTAGGAAGTAATGATCCCACTCTTTTGGAGGGTGTTGAATCTTATTGTGATAATTATGAAAGTGGGTTTGGAGAGGTCATGACTTTAGTTAATGTTAATACCACTATTTTGGAAGAGTGTCAACTTTGCATACATGTGGATCGTGTTAATAATATGTTTTATTATAGCTATATTGTTGAATTTTATTATGATCCTATATGTAATTATTATGAGGGACAAACATATGCTTGTAGGAATTGCAATAATATCAAGTTTACTCTCTATGTGTTGAAAATCTTGAAGATTTGCTTGTTTTACCTTCCTATGCAAGTTGATTCTTGTTCCCACAAATTGTTTGCTCACAAATTCCCTATGCATAGGAAGTGGGTTAGACTTAAATGTGCTAGTCATATTCTTCATGATGCTCTCTTTATGTTTCAATTCTTATCATTTATGTAAGCATCATTGAAACCATCATGCCTAGCTAGGGGCGTTAAACGATAGCGCTTGTTGGGAGACAACCCAATTTTATTTTTGTTCTTTACTTTTTGTTACTATTTAGTAATAAATAATTCATCTAGTTTCTTTTTAGATGTGGTTTTATGTTTTAATAAGTGTTTGTGCCAAGTAGAACCTTTGGGAAGACTCTGGTGAAGTCTTTGTGATCTTGCTATAAAAGACAGAAACTTTTGCACTCACGAGATTAGCTGCCATTTTTTACTGGAGAGTGAGTTTAGGTTGATTCTTTTTGAAGATGATTAATAGACAAATTTCTCAGGAACAACAATTTATTTCCGAATTTTTGGAGTGACAGAAGTATTATAATGATACAGATTACTACAGACTATTCTGTTTTTGACAGATTCTGTTTTCATTGTGTTGTTTGCTTATTTTGATGAATCTATGAGTAGTATCGGAGGGTATGAACCATAGAGAAGTTGGAATACAGTATATATTACACCAATATGAATTTATAATTAGTTCACAACAGTACCTAAGTGGTGGTTTTATTTTCTTATACTAACGGAGCTTACGAGTTTTGTGTTGTGAAGTTTTCAAGTTTTGGGTAAAGAGTCGATGGACTATGGAATAAGGAGTTGCAAGAGCCTAAGCTTGGGGATTCCCAAGGCACCCCAACGCAACCTTCAAGGACAACCAAGAGCCTAAGCTTGGGGATTCCCTGGATGGCATCCCCTCTTTCGTCTTCGTTCATCGGTAACTTTACTTGGAGCTATATTTTTATTCACCACATGATACGTGTTTTGCTTGGAGCGTCATTTTATTTTCTTTTGTTTTGCTTGCTGTTTGAATAAAATACCAAGATATGAAATTATTAAATGTTAGAGAGTCTTCACATAGTTACATAATTATTCAACTACTCATTGATCTTCACTTATATCTTTTGGAGTAGTTTGTCATTTGCTCTAGTGTTTCACTTATATCCTTTTAGAGCACGGAAGTGGTTTTATTTTGAAGAAATAGATGAACTCTCATGCTTCACTTATATTATTTTGAGAGTCCTTTAGAATAGCATGATAATTTGCTTTGGCTATAAAATTAGTCCTAATATGATAGGCATCCATGATTGGTATAATAAAAACTTTCATAAAAGTGCATTGAATACTATGAGAAGTTTGATACTAGATGATTGTTTTGAGATACGAAGATGGTAATATTAGAGTTATGCTAGTTGAGTAGTTGTGAACTTGAGAAATATTTGTGTTGAAGTTTGCAAGTCCCGTAGCATGCACGTATGGTAACTGTTGTGTAACAAATTTGAAACATGAGGTGTTCTTTGATTGTCATCCTTATGTGTGGCGGTCGGGGACGAGCGATGGTCTTTTCCTACCAATCTATCCCCCTAGGAGCATGCGCGTAATGCTTGGTTTTTTATGACTTGTAGATTTTTGCAATAAGTATGTGAGTTCTTTATGACTAATGTTGAGTCCATGGATTATACGCACTCTCACCTTTCCATCATTCCTAGCCTCTTCGGTACCGTGTATTTTCCTTTCTCACCTTGAGAGTTGGTGCAAACTTCGCCGGTGCATCCAAACCCCATGATATGATACACTCTATCACACATAAACCTCCTTATATCTTCCTCGAAACAGCCACCATACCTGCCTATTATGGCATTTCCATAGCCATTCCAAGATATATTGCCATGCAACTTTCCACCGTTTCATTTATTATGACACGCTTCATCATTGTCATATTGCCTTGCATGATCATGTAGTTGACATCGTATTTGTGGCGAAGCCACCATGCATAATTTATCATACATCTCACTCTTGACTCATTGCCCTTCCCGGTACACCACCGGAGGCATTCATATAGAGTCATATTTTGTTCTAGTATCGAGTTGTAATCATTGAGTTGTAAATAAATAGAAGTGTGATGATCATCATAAATAGAGCATTGTCCCAAATAAAATAAAATAAAATAAAAAGAAGGGAAAAAGCCCAAATAAAAAAAGGAAAGTCCCAAAAAAGGAGAAAAGAAATAAAAAGGGACAATGCTATTATCCTTTGTTCACACTTGTGCTTCAAAGTAGCACCATGATCTTTATGATAGAGAGTCTCTTGTTTTTTCACTTTCATATACTAGTGGGAATGTTTCATTATAGAACTTGGCTTGTATATTCCAACAATGGTCTTCCTCAAATGCCCTAGGTCGTCGTGAGAAAGCAAGCTGGATGCACATCCACTTAGTTTCTTCTGTTGAGCTTTCATACATGTATAGCTTTAGCGCATCCGTTGCATGGCAATCCGTACTCCTGTCATTGACATCAATTGATGGGCATCTCCCTAGCCCGTTGGTTAGCCGCGTCAATGTAAGACTTTCTCCTTTTTTTCTCAACATAACCCCCATCATTATACTCTATTCCACCCATAGTGCTATATCCATGGCTCACGCTCATGTATTGCATGAAAGTTGAAAAAAGTTTGAGATTACTAAAGTATGAAACAATTTCTTGGCTTGTCATCGGGGTTGTGCATGATAAGAGCATTCTTGTGTGACAAAAATGGAGCATGACCAAACTATATGATTTTGTAGGGATGAACTTTCTTTGGCCATGTTATTTTGAGAAGACATAATTGCTTAGTTAGTATGCTTGAAGTATTATTATTTTTATGTCTATATTAAACTTTTGTCTTGAATCTTTCAGATCTGAACATTCATGCCACAATAAAGAAAATTACATTGAAAAATATGTTAGGTAGCATTCCACATCAAAAATTCTATTTTTATCATTTACCTACTTGAGGACGAGCAGGAATTAAGCTTGGGGATGCTTGATACGTCTCCAACGTATCTATAATTTTTTATTGTTCCATGCTATTATATTATCCATCTAGGATGTTTTATATGCATTTATATGCTATTTTATATGATTTTTGGGACTAACCTAGAGCCCGGTGCCAGTTTTCTGTTTTTTCCTTGTTTTTGAGTATCGCAAAAAAGGAAAACCAAACGGAGTCCAATTGACCTGAAATTTCACGAAGCTTATTTTTGGACCAAAAGAAGCCCACGGAGTACCAAAGATGGGCTAGAAGAGTCCCGAGGCCACCGTGGGGGTGGGGGGCACCCTACCCCCCTGGGCGCACCCCCCTACCTCGTGGCCGCCTCGGAGACCCCCTAACTTAAGGAAATATGCCCTAGAGGCAATAATAAAGTTATTATTTATTTCCTTATTTCATGATAAATGTTTATTATTCATGCTAGAATTGTATTAACCAGAAACATAATACATGTGTGAATACATAGACAAACATAGTGTCACTAGTATGCCTCTACTTGACTAGCTCGTTAATCAAAGATGGTTAAGTTTCCTAACCATAGACATGAGCAGTCATTTGATTAACAGGATCACATCATTAGGAGAATGATGTGATTGACTTGACCCATTCCGTTAGCTTAGCACTTGATCGTTTAGTTTGTTGCTATTGCTTTCTTCATGACTTATACATGTTCCTATGACTATGAGAGTATGCAACTCCCGTTTACCGGAGGAACACTTTGTGTGCTACCAAATGTCACAACGTAACTAGGTGATTATAAAGGTGCTCTACAGGTGTCTCTAAAGGTACTTGTTGGGTTGGCGTATTTCGAGATTAGGATTTGTCACTCTGATTGTCGGAGAGGTATCTCTGGACCCACTCGGTAATACTCATAACTTAAGCCCTGCAAGCATTGCAACTAATGAGTTAGTTGCGGGATGATGTGTTAGGGAATGAGTAAAGAGACTTGCCGGTAACGAGATTGAACTAGGTATTGAGATACCGACGATCGAATCTCGGGCAAGTAACATACCGATGACAAAAGGAACAACATATGTTGTTATGCGGTTTGACCGATAAAGATCTTCGTAGAATATGTAGGAGCCAATATGAGTATCTAGGTTCCGCTATTGGCTATTGACCGGAGATGTGTCTCGGTCATGTCTACATAGTTCTCGGACCCGTAGGGTCCGCATGCTTAAAGTTTGATGACAGTTATATTATGAGTTTATGGTTTTTGATGTACCGAAGGTAGTTCGGAGTCCCGGATGTGATCACGGACATGACGAGGAGTCTTGAAATGTTTGAGACGTAAAGATCGATATATTGGACAACTATATTTGGATAGCGGAATGGTTCCGACTGAGAGCGGGATAATACCGGAGCACCGGGAGGTATATGGGCCTTAATGGGCTTTAGTGGAAAGGAGGGGAAAGGAGCAAGTGAGGGGGCACCCCCCCAAGCCCAATCTGAATTGGGAGGGGGGCCGGCCCCCCTTTCCTTCCTCCCTCCTTCCTATTCCTTCCCTCTCCCTCTCCAAATAGGAAAAGGAGGAGTCCTACTCCCGGTGGGAGTAGGAATCCCCCCTTGGGCCCGCCTCCTCCCCTTGGCCGGCCCTCTCCTCCCCTCCTTTATATACGGAGGAGAGGGGCACCCCATAGACACAACAATTGATCTCTTGGATCTTTTAGCCATGTGCGGTGCCCCTCTCCACCATAGTCCACCTCGATAATATTATAGCGGTGCTTAGGCGAAGCCCTGCGATAGTAGAACATCAACATCATCACCACGCCGTCGTGCTGACGGAACTCTCCCTCAAAGCTCGGCTGGATCGGAGTTCGAGGGACGTCATCGAGTTGAACGTGTGCAGAACTCGGAAGTGTTGTGTGTTTGGTACTTGATCGGTCAGATCATGAAGACGTACGACTACATCAACCGCGTTGTGCTAACGCTTCCGCTTTCGGTCTACGAGGGTACGTGGACACACTCTCCCCTCTCGTTGCTATGCATCACCATGATCTTGCATGTGCGTAGGAATTTTTTTGAAATTACTACGTTCCCCAACACTGACTTGTTCCCGTATCCAACACATGTTATATATATTGAAACCTCTAGAAAATAACCTAGATCCGGAGTTCCGCCGCCACAAGCCTCTGTAGCCATAGAAAACCAATCTAGACCCGTTCCGACACCCTGCCGGAGGGGGGAATCTCTTCCGGTGTCCATCTTCATCATCTCGGCGCTCTCCATGAAAAGGAGGGAGTGGTTCACCCTCGGGGCTAAGGGTATGTACTAGTAGCTATGTGTTTGATCTCTCTCTCTCTCTCTCGTGTTCTTGATTTGGCATGATCTTGATGTATCGCGAGCTTTGCTATTATAGTTGGATCTTATGATGTTTCTCCACCTTTACTCTCTTGTAATGGATTGAGTTTTCCCTTTGAAGTTATCTTATTGGATTGAGTCTTTAAGGATTTGAGAACCCTTGATGTATGTCTTACGTGGGATACTCGTGGTGACAATGGGGTATTCTATTGATCTACTTGATGTATGTTTGGGTGATCAACTCGCGGGTTCCGTGACCTTGGGAATCTATGCATAGGGGTTGGCACACGTTTTCGTCTTGACTCTCCGGTAGAAACTTTGGGGCCCTCTTTGAAGTTCTTTGTGTTGGTTGAATAGATGAATCTAAGATTGTGTGATGTATATCGTATAATCATACCCATGGATACTTGAGGTGCCATTGGAGTATCTAGGTGACATTAGAGTTTGGGTTGATTTGTCTCTTAAGGTGTTATTCTAGTTCGAACTCTAGGATAGATTGAATGGAAAGAATAGCTTCATGTTATTTTACTATGGACTCTTGAATAGATCGATCAGAAAGGATAACTTTGAGGTGGTTTCGTACCCTACAATAATCTCTTCGTTTGTCTCCGCTATTAGTGACATTGGAGTGACTCTTTGTTGCATGTTGAGGGATAATTGTATGATCCAGTTATGTTATTATTCTTGAGAGAACTTGCACTAGTGAAAGTATGAACCCTAGGCCTTGTTTCAACGCATTGCAATACCGTTTGTGCTCACTTTTACCATTAGTTACCTTGCTGTTTTTATATTTTCAGATTACAAAAACCTTTATCTATTGTCCATATTGCACTGGTATCACCATCTCTTCGCCGAACTAGTGCACCTATACAATTTACCATTGTATTGGGTGTGTTGGGGACACAAGAGACTCTTTGTTATTTGGTTGCAGGGTTGCTTGAGAGAGACCATCTTCATCCTACGCCTCCCACGGATTGATAAACCTTAGGTCATCCACTTGAGGGAAATTTTTTGCTTTCCTAGAAACCTCTGCACTTCGAGGCCCAACAAGGTCTACAAGAACAAGGTTGTGTAGTAGACATCAGCACGCTTCGAGCTCCCTGGCTGTCTTGGCCGCTTGCTGTCTTCTCGAGGGGGTGCTGGACTGGAGCCTCGGCTCTCCTCCGGGATGGTGTGGATGGAGATAAAGCCTGGGGGAGGAGAAGACGGGAGGCAGACCATCCAGTAGGAGAACGACTGCATCGATGCGTTCGTCTCGTACCGGCGACCTGCTGCCCATGTGCCTGGCTCTTCCCCCTCTTTCCCGATGCTTTCATCACTGTTTCTTCCGGCTGCCGGGAAAAAGCTCATCCCCCTGGTGCTTCCGCTCCCTTTTGGGGCCTTCTGGCTGGGCTCCAGCGCCTTCCTCTACCGGTGCCTGTGCTGGAGACCCCCTTTGGGTCCTGGGGGTGGTGACCAGCAGGCCGTCGAGGTGCTCCGCATGTCTTCCTCCTTCGCAGCATTGCCACTCCCGATCTTGTCAAGCTGGGGCTGCCAACTCTTGACAAGGATCGGGGTGGCGTTGAGCCGTCACGGCGCCCGTTCTCTTCTCTTCGCACCGCAATACATGGGATAAGAGGGACAGTGAGAGGGGTTTACAGATCACTTATCTTTTTTTAATCTTAAACTAGACGGCAATTGCCAAATTTTAATTCAAATCATGTAATCCTTTCATCCATGTGTTGTGTTTTGTAGTGCTTATACTTGTATCTGCATGTCAATGAAAGATATAAACCTTGCCGGGAACCTGTGCATGTATATGTTCATGTAGAGGTGGAGTGCCTCTTTATTGTAATTCAATGAGTTTTCCCCGACAGGATATCCTGCCGACACCCTTTTCGTCTACCGGAGGACCATGTCTGCCGGGGAACAGACTGAGGTGCCAGCCCCCTGCCCACTCCCATTTTACCAAGGGCCACTGCAACCATCTAGGCCGAAGCATCGTTCGAGCCAAAGATGGAGCACCATGGTTCCAAGAGAGCGGCGAGGTTTCTCTATACACAAGTTATAGCTTACAGAACACTAATGGACAAGAGGTAAACTTATCTGTTAGGCTTGCCGGGGATCACTGTGTCGTGCAGTCTTCTCGTCCCATGTCGGAGTCAAGTTCACAGCAAGAACCTGCAACTCCATGTAGATGAGAATGAATGCAGGATGCAATCCTATCTATATGCATATGCAAATGCTCATGAAATACTTATGCAGTGATCTGGGTGTGCTCGTGCATGCATGCGATCTCGATCGGGGGCCTCCACAGTGCTTCTTTATTTTATCTTGCATGGGGTCATTGCCCCGGCTTTGTACAAGGGGTTACATGCAACTGAGGCAAGGCCTGTACAAAAAGGTGGCTACCGGGCAGTGTTCGGCAGCCTCGCACCTTGCGGGTAGTACTTATGGAGATGCTCAATATTCCATGAGTTTTGCAACTGTGTGCCACCCTTGGTCTCTAGACGGACTGCGCCAAGTCTGGTGACTCGTACCACCCTGTAAGGGCCTTCCCACTTTGGTGATAGATTGTTTGTACCCTTGGCGGACTGAACATGCCTAAGGACAAGGTCACCTTCCTCAAAACACCGGGCATGCACCCTGCGGCTATGATAGCGACGCAGGGCTTGCTAGTAGCGTGCAACTGTCGGTGGGAACGACACCTATGGGATCACAAGAATCCCTACTACGGTTGCGGGGCACGGGGTCATGAGAAGAGCGGATCAAACAGATAGCACACGGTTCGTTTATCCAGGTTCTGGCCGCAGGGATGCGTAAAACCCTACTCCTGCTTTGGTGGATTGTATATTTATGTTCTTGAGCTAGCTATGGGGCGTGAGGAGCTCCAAAAAGCCGAATCCTCCTCCTGGTCGCCTTGGGCCTCCTTTTATAGGAAAGGGGTTGCCATAGTAGTACCAGGAGGTGGAAAGGGAAACAGTGATGCGAGGTTATCCCTCGCATTACATGACAAGGCGCATTTAATGCGTCTTGCACAGGTGTCCTTGCTTTATCGGGGACGGGGGAGAGCCCTGTCTCGTCCGTCGCCGCTCCCTCTCGCGTCGACACGTGCCCTGGCCAGCGGCACCCGCGGTGCCATGTAGGCAGGCAGGCAGCTGAGGTGGCGCAGTGGTGGGTCTCGACGAAGATCTGCATGCCGCCACGCAGGTGCCTGCCCAGCTGGTTGGGTCGGCAGCTGCATGCGAATGGCGGTGGAGGTTTGACTGGCATGGGCCTGATGGTGGCCCAACGGGAGTTCTTGGCAAGGGCCTTGCCGGGGCCCCGGCAAGGGTCTTGCCGTGGTGCCTGCTGTCATCCCCGGCAAGGCTCTTGCCGGGGGCCTTGTGGTCCTCTTTGGCTGGGATCCCGCCAAGGATCATCATCTTCTGAAGGGTGTATCTAATCTCGAATGTCTTCACAAAGATCTGCATGCCACCACGGAGATGTCTCCCGAATCCTTGCCCCATGGGGGCAGTGGACTCAAGGGTGACTCACTCCATAGGTGTGGGGTGAGCTGCCACGGCAAGGGTCTTGCCGGGTTTGCTAAAACCGCCTCCCGGCAAGGATCTTGCCGGGGGGGGGCTCCGCTTCGTCCCCTTTGCTCTTTGTGGTCTTGGTCTTGGCGTTGTTCTGCTTCTCCTGAGCTTCGGCTTTACCTTGGCTCACCTCCCTTGCCTTGCTCAGTGTGGTGGTGCCCGTGGCTCAGACTGCCCGTGCACAGTTATAGGGGTACAAAAACTGTACCCCTCTTTTTGTCCACCAACACCAACACGTGTAGCAGCCCGGAGACGGTTCTCCTCGAGTAGCATAGCGTCGTCATGCCGGTGCTGATCTTGCACTACTTCATCGTAGGCAAGCACTCAAGGGGACCATTAAAGGAGTTCCGTGGGGATAACTGCTTCTACTCCGTAGACCAAGGAGAAGGGAGTCTGCCCGGTAGCTCGGTTAGGAGTCGTTCTGAGGGACCATAGAACAACCGACAGCTCCTCAATCCACCGCCTGTCGTGCTTCTGCAGCATATCAAAAGTTTTGTCTTGAGTCCACAAAGCACTTCAGCGTTTGCCCTCTCAGCTTGTCCATTGCTCCAGGGTTGTGCCACAGAAGCGAATGAGATTTTGCATCCGAGGGTGTGAACATATTGCATGAAGGCGTGGCTCGTGAACTGGGTGCCTTTGTCAGTGATGATCCTTGCCGGAACTCTGAAATGACACACCAATTCTTTCAAGAACTTGATAGCTGACTGAGCAGTCACCTTTCTCACGCCAGTCACTTCCGGCCACTTTGTAAACTTGTCGATGGCAACGAACAAGAATTCAATGCCCCCGATTGCTCGGGGGAAGGACCGAGGATATCAAGCCCCCAGACCGAAAATGGCCATGATAGAGGGATTGTCTGAAGGGCTTAGGCAGGCAGGTGTATTTGCTTGGAATGGAACTAAAAGGCTTCACATTTCGTGACTAACTCAACCGCATCTTGGAGGGCTGTGGGCCAATAAAATCCTTGCTGGAATGCTTTCCCAACTAATGCCCTTGATCCAATGTGGGAGCCGCAAATTCCTTTGTGAATCTCAGCCAGCAGTTCCTTTCCATCCTCCCGGCAAACACACTTCAATTTCACACCGTTGGGCCTCCTTCCGTAAAAAGTGTCATCGACAAACTGATACATACTGGCCCTCCGGGCTACTCTTTCAGCTTGATCTTGGTTGCGAGGGAGTTCTTCAGTTTGGAGGAAGTGGACAATGTGCCTTGCCCAAGTTGGAGCCTGGGGCTCGGCAACAAGGACTAGTGGCACCTCCTCTGCTGCGGGAGCACTAGCCTCGTACGTGGGGTCCATAGGCCCGGCTGGAGGGGGTGGTCCGGCAGGCTGTGAGGAGTTGGTTTTGGTAGGGTCTCTGCCGGGAGCGGATGGCTCTGCCGGGAGAGGCTTACCATATTCCAACTTCCTCCTCTTTCGAGCCATTGTGGCTGGTGATATGGAGGGTTGAGAGAGAAGGAGAACGAAAGTTCCTGGTTCCACATGAAGCTTATGCACAGCACACTTTGACAGGTGATCAGCTATGTTGTTTTCCACATGGGGTATGTGCTCTGTTCGCAACCCGTCAAAGTGCTCCTCCAATCTCCTTACTTCCTCGATGTATGCTTCCATCAATGGGCTTTGGTAATCCTTGTTGACTTGTCTCACCACGAGCTGTGAATCTCCTTGAATGATCAGCTTCTTAATTCCCAATTCTGCTGCAATCCTGAGCCCGGAAAGGAGACCTTCATACTCTGTTGTATTGTCGGTGGCTTCCTCCCGGGCAAAGTGCATCTGGACGACGTACTTCAAGTGCTCCCGGAGGGGGCAACAAGAAGCACGCCAACCTCTAAACCTTGTAGGGAAAAGCAACATCAAAATACATGATCCATTCTTGGGGTGATTCCTTGCCGGGGATTCTGTCACTTCCTCATCAGGGGTTGGCGTCCATTCTGCGATAAACTCTGCCAATGCCCTGCTCTGAATAGTGGAAGTGCTCTCAAACTTCAAACCAAAGCTGGATAACTCCAAAGCCCATTCCACTATTCTGCCAGTTGCCTCAAGGTTTCGGAGTATCCTTTGCAACGGAAAACGAGTGACAACTGTGGTCTCATGGGCTTGGAAGTAGTGGCGCAGTTTCCTTGAGGCCATAATGAGACAAAAGATCAACTTTTTCACACCAGAGTACCTCGATCTAGCCCCCTGTAACAAGGAGCGGACAAAATATACTGGGTGATGCACCACTTTCTTCCTTGCCACGTCCTTGGGGTTGCTCCTGTTGTCGTGCTCATTGTTGTCCTGATTCTTTTCTGACTCTGCCGTGATCTGGCCACTTTTTGCCTCATCCACCTCTCACTATGCTACTAAGGCCGCACCGACCACTTGGTTGGTTGCCGCCATGTATAGCAACAATGGTTCTTTGGGTTTGGGTGCAACCAAGGTGGGTTCGGAAGATAGGTAGGCTTTTAACTCTTGCAGAGCTGCATCTGCTTCTGGGGTCCACTTCATAGGCCCCGCCTTCTTCAAAACCTTGAAGAATGGCAGGGCACACTCGGCAGACTTGGAGATGAATCTTCTCACCGCGTCAATGCATCCAGTCAAGCGCCTCACATCCTTAACTGTCATTGGCGCTTGGATCTGCTCAATGGCCTTGATCTTGTCGGGGTTGGCTTCGATCCCCAGATGGGATACGAAGAACCCAAGTAGCATGCCGGAGGGAACAACAAATACACACTTCTCCGGATTAAGCTTCAGATTGATCTTGCGCAGATTGGCCAATGTCTCTTCCAAATCCTGGATAAGGGTGGCCTTATCATTGGTTTGACCATGATATCATCCATATAGGCTTCTATATTTCTGTGCAACTGTGGCTCAAAACCGATCTGGAGTACCCTTGCAAAAGTGGACCCGGCAGTCTTCAATCCGAACGTCATGTGGATAAAGCAGTACGTAACACACGGAGTGATGAATGATGTCTTCTCTTCATCTTCCTTGGACATGAAGATCTGATGATATCCTGAGTATGCATCCAGAAAAGAGAGCAAATCACATCCCGAAGTAGAATCCACGATCTGGTCGATGTGCGGTAAGGGAAATGGGTCCTTCAGGCAAGTCGTGTTGAGGTCTGTGAAATCAATGCAAAGCCTCCACTTCCCATTAGCCTTCCGAACCACTACTAGATTTGCTAACCATGTAGGATGCAATACTCCTCTGACTAAACCAGCTGCCTCCAATTTCTTGATCTCTTCAGCAATAAACTGTTGCCTCTCCAAGGCCTGCTTCCGTACTTTCTGCTTGACGGGTCGGGCATGTGGGCAGACAGCAAGGTGATGCTCAATTACCTCCCTGGGAACACTAAGGATATCATATGGTTGCCAAACAAACACATTGATATTCGCCCACGGGAATGCAATGAGCGCGCTTTCCTATTTGTCATCGATGGTGGCGCTGATAGTGAAAGAACTATCAACGCCAGCCAACACTGCCAGGACCCTGTTCACTTAGGGTGCAGCAACTGTCGGATCACGGGTTCCGGCAAAACCATCGAGGTTCGAACACTAGGGTGCGCGTGAAGGTTTTCTCCCTATCGTTCCACGCCCTAGCTCTCTAAGATCTCGCGGATGAACTCGACGAACTGACAAGACAAAGACACAAGATTTATACTGGTTCAGGCCACCGTTGTGGTGTAATACCCTACTCCAGTGTGGTGGTGGTGGATTGCCTCTTGGGCTGATGATGAACAGTACAAGGGGAAGAACAACCGCCTGAGGTTGACGTGTTCTTGTGCTTGGCGAACTTGTGTGGGTGAGATGCCTCTGAATGAGCTCTCCTTCTCTCTTTTTTCCCTCCCTCTCTACTGTGGTGGCTAGTTATACTTATATAGGCCCTGGTCCTCTCCCCAAACATTGAGCGGGAAGGGAGCCAACAACGGCCAATTTGAAAGGGGACAGCTAGTATAGCTTATCCTCACAAAAGTAGTCTTCGCCTGCAAAAGGCTCTGGTGGTGACGCCATCTTGGGCTCCATGGTGACCTCGATCTTGCCGTCCTGCTGGTCTTTGTCTCGTTGCACCAATATGGAAACTTTTGCTTGATGCCCCGGTACTCCGCGCCTGCGCTTGCCCCCTTGGCACCAAAAGAGCAAGCAAGGACGTTGCGCGCGCTGGCGCCCGCCTGGCGCCTGCCTGGTCTCAATCGTCATGGCTCATGTCACGAGGACCTCACGAGGTTTGCCTTGCCTTGATCTCTCTGCCCCTCGCGAGCCTGCCTGGCGAGGCCGCTCTTGAGGAGGTCTTGTGTCGTCCACCTCGCGAGGCTTGGCCCCTCGCGAGGTTCTTGAATACCTCGTCGATGAAGATGGACAGTACAGACCAGCTAGCTCAGCCATGCCGTGGGCCGTAGGCAGGGAAGTCTCGGGACCCCCGTTCCCAGAACACCGACAACAACCTTGGATCTCTTGCTGTTGGAACACTCCGGCAAGTCGTCAATGGGTGCCGTGCACTCAGAGGGGGCACGCTTCCTAGACTCCTTGCCAGAGGTCCTACAATCCCTCTTCTTTCCTTTGCTTTCCTTGGTGGGAAATGTCGTTGTTGGAGCTTCCGCTGCAACTACATCCCGATACATCTTGTCCACATAGATAGTTGCATCCTTCTCATCAGATGGGATAGTGAGGACTCCCAGTGGCCCAGGCATTTTCAGGATGTTGTAAGTATAGTGGGATGCTGCCATGAACTTGGCCAGGGCTAGTCGTCCAAGAATCCCATTGTACGGCAAGGGGAGATCAACCACATCAAACACAATCTTCTCAGTCTGATAGTTCAGTTCTCCCCCAAACTTCACCGACAATGTAATCTTCCCCTCAGGATGACTCCTGCCAGGATTAACTCCTTGAAACGTGCCGGTGGCCTCTAGCTCCTCTTCTCCTATATGAAGCTTGCTGATAACTCCTGGGGAAATCAGATTCAACCCGACCCCGCCGTCCACTAGCATCTTTGTGAGCTTGAGGTTGCGGATTGTTGGGGAGACCAACAACGATAAACACCCCACCGCAATGGTGCGATCAGGGTGATCCTCTTCATCAAAGATGATGGGTGTGCGGGACCATTTGAGCAGTTTCTGGGCCTCTGGCGCTGGTTCCACAGCATTGACCTCTCGTGCCCATCGCTTGAGTTGGTGATGAGAGGTGTGCAAGGATGCACCCCCATCAATGCATAGGGCCTCAGTGGCCTTCTGGAATCTCTGCTCACTAGCTTCCTCCTCATCCCTTCCATCACTGGTATCGTCACAGGTTTCCTTCTCTTGGCCCCTGGCGGGCTTTCCTTGGTTCTGAAAGGGTTTACCGGGGCAATTTGCTTCACCACCCGGCCCTTACCGCCAACAGCATTATGACTTTTCTCCTTATCACGCTTATCATACTCTTCCCTCTACTTCTTGATGAGGTGCTCAACCTGGTAACACTTCTAAAGGTCATGGCCTTTGGTCCGGTGGATCTTGCAGTATGGCCCATCGCCTTTCCCAACTTTTTTGGCGGAAGCGGCTTCCCGACAGGTAGTGCGGGTGACAAATTCCTTGTCGGGGTCCTCAGCCTTGGCCTTCTTGCCGGTACTAGGCATGCCCGATCCTTCCACGGTCATTACTGCCTCATCTCTTGGCTTCTTACTGCGCTTCTTTCCCTTCCACTGACTGGTTGATTCATCTTCATCCTCTGAATCAATATTAATGCAATCCTCCTCTCCAGGCAACTTCCTTCCTTCTTCCATCCGGGCACATTTGTCCACCAGCGTATATAGTTCTTTCACAGTCTTGGGCAATCGCACATTCATTTTGCAACGAATGCGGCGGTTGCGCACATTGGACTGGAAAGCTGTTATAACGGCTCCTGGATGGATATTTGGAATATTTCCATGAACTTCACTGAATCTTTGCAAATACTTACGGAGGGTTTCTCCTTCCTTCTGTTGGAGAGGCTGCAGGTCGCTGGCCTACCGGGATCTTGGTGGCCACCGGTGAAGGCACCATGAACTCGTGGCACAGTTCTGCCCATGATGAAATGGAGTTCTCCGGCAGGTGCATCAACCAAGACCTCACATTGGACTTGAGGGCCAAAGGGAAGTAGTTGGTGAACACCTTCTCATCTCTTCCCCCGGCAGCCTGAACATCGATGGTGTAGATGCTCAGAAACTCTACCGGGTTCATCCTCCCGGCGTAATTCTCAAGTATCTCTGGCTTGAACGTGCGAACGGACGGCCAACGGACTTGTCGCACCTCTAATGTAAAGGTAGGGCAGCCGACCTCGAAAGGTAGGGCAGCCGACCTCGAAAGGTAGGCACCCGCCAACACCGAGCACAGGCTCGTCGATGTTGAGGCCGCCGCACCTGTCGGTCTGGCGGGGGTCATTGCGGCGCCGTTCGGCGACGACGCGCGCGTCTCCCCGCTGCCTATCTTCCGGGGTTCGACGTTGGCCTGGATGTGCTCAAGGGTCAGAAGAGGCTATCAACACGCAGTCGGGGTCTTAATTCTGTGGCGCCCTCGTCGGCTGCTGTGGTGGGGACTGAACCATGGGGATGGCCCCCTCCGTACGGCCAGTGGTGCGGGCGGTGGCTGTTGCTTGGGGAGGTCGCAGTGGGCAAGCTCGTCGTGAGCCCCCAGCTTCGGCGAAACCGAGCAGGCTTTGGATGGTGGCATGCCACTCATACATCTGCTCGGCTGCTAGCGGCAACCTCAGTAATAGCTGAGCTCGCACCATGGCTTCCATGGTCGTGCTTGGCATGGACGTCGATGACGTCGACCGGACCGTCGCCTGGCTCTAGATGGTGCCCGCGGCGGCGGCGGCTGTGCCGCGCCCACGCGGCTGTTGGATGACCACCAGGGCAGCGGGGTCGCACGGCGGTGGTGCTCGAAGATCAGCGGCTTCGTTGAGCACAGCGGCCTGATTGGCTCGTTTGGGAGGAGGCGCAAGCGTCGCGGCCGCTCCCGTGGTGAGGGCGACCGAAGGGTAATGTCTTGCCCCAGACCGAGCACCATTGTTGCGGCTGTGCTCGTCAACGAGAGGAGGGGCGCGGATGGAGTGACCCCCTCGCCCGCACCTTGCAGAGCTTGACCGTCGAGACGCTGCTGATGTTGTTCTCCTCTGGTAGCTCCAGCCCTCGTGTCGGCCGCGGGGAAGGTGGTAATGGCGCCACCTCATCCAACCATGCCCCCTGTAGCGTCCACATCCTCGCGTGCCCCCGTGTCCCCCGCAGAGTTAGAGGCCACGGGCAGTGGAGCCTTCAAGGTGGATGGATGGGCTGAGGTGCTAGATTTTTTCTTGGGTGCCATGGTCGATGTCGCTGTCGAGGATGAAGATGGTGATGAAGATGATGCGCGGTGTACACTTTCAGGTTCGCACAAGCACTTCCCCTACCTGGCACGCCATAGATGTCGCGGGATGTCCGCGGCCACCTATGGGACCGGGCAGCCCCTTGTTGGTTCGGCAGGGGGACGACGCGTTGCACAAAGAGCAGACCAGTGTATGGCAGCGCGACAGAGAGCACACAAGTGATTTACCCAGGTTTGGGCCGCCGCAAGGCGTAAGAACCTACTCCTGCTTTAGTGGATTGATGGTGGAATGAATGTGGTGGTGCGTAGTACACTTGCCTGGCAGGGTTTTCCTAAGGGCTGCAGCGACTACACGCGTATGGTGGCTTGGTTGTATCAACTTTCCAACCTTCTAACCCCTCCTACGAGTGACATGGGCCTCCTTTTATAGATTAAGGGGTCACCACAATGGCAAAGTAGTCATTATCCACTAATATGATAGTAAACAGTGCTATCATACCTAACTCTGCAGGCTGACAGGGTGCACTAAATGCACCACTTAGTGTCACATTGCTGGTCGCCCGGCAAGGCCTGCCGGGCTATTTTGCCAGCTCCGCGGTTGTTTCCTTGACACGTCGCAGGACGGGTGTCATATGTAGGCTTCTTCTGTAGGAAACGGCTGCCATGTGGTGAATGTGTTGGGGAACGTAGTAATTTCAAAAAAATTCCTACGCACACGCAAGATCATGTGATGCATAGCAACGAGAGGGGGGAGTGTGATCTACACACCTAGTAGATCGACAACGGAAGCGTTTGGTTGATGTAGTCATACGTCATCACGATCCGACCGATCAAGCACCGAAACTACGGCACCTCCGAGTTCTAGCACACGTTCAGCTCGATGACGATCCCCGGACTCCGATCCAGCAAAGTGTCGGGGAAGAGTTCCGTCAGCTCGACGACGTGGTGACGATCTTGATGTACTACTGCAGCAGGGCTTCGCCTAAACTCCGCTACAATATTATCGAGGACTATGGTGGCTGGGGGCGCCGCACATGGCTAAGGAAAAGATCACGTGGATCAACTTGTGTTTCTCTCGGGTGCCCCTGCCTCCGTATATAAAGGACTAGAGGGGGGGAGGCGGCCGGCCAAGGAGGGCGCGCCAGGAGAGTCCTACTCCCTCTGGGAGTAGGATTCCCCCCCCCCAATCCTAGTTGGAATAGGATTCGCGGAGGGGGGAAAACAGAGAGAGGGGCCGGCCCCCTCTCCTTGTCCTATTCGGACCAAGGGAGGGGAGGGGCGCGCGGCCCATGTAGGGCTGCCTCTTATCTTTTCCACTAAGGCCCATCATGGCCCATTTAGCTCCCGGGGGGTTCCGGTAACCTCCCGGTACTCTGGTAAAATCCCGATTTCACCCGGAACACTTCCGGTATCCAAACATAGGCTTCCAACATATCAATCTTTATGTCTCGACCATTTCGAGACTCCTCGTCATGTCCGTGATCACATCCGGGACTCCGAACAAACTTCGGTACATCAAAATGCATAAACTCATAATATAACTGTCATCGTAACCTTAAGCGCGCAGACCCTACGGGTTCGAGAACAATGTAGACATGACCGAGACTTGTCTCCGGTCAATAACCAATAGCAGGACCTAGATGCCCATATTGGCTCCTACATATTCTATGAAGATCTTTATCGGTCAGACCGCATAACAACATACGTCGTTCCCTTTGTCATCGATATGTTACTTGCCCGAGATTCGATCGTCGGTATTCCAATACCTAGTTCAATCTCGTTGCCGGCAAGTCTCTTTACTCGTTCTGTAATACATCATCCCGTAAATAACTCATTTAGTTGCAATGCTTGCAAGGCTTAAGTGATGTGCATTACCGAGAGGGCCCAGAGATACCTCTCCGACATCGGAGTGACAAATCCTAATCTCGAAATACGCCAACCCAACATCTACCTTTGGAGACACCTGTAATGCTCCTTTATAATCACCCAGTTACGTTGTGACGTTTGGTAGCACCCAAAGTGTTCCTCCGGCTAAACGGGAGTTGCATAATCTCATAGTCATAGGAACATGTATAAGTCATGAAGAAAGCAATAGCAACATACTAAACGATCGGGTGCTAAGCTAATGGAATGGGTCATGTCAATCAGATCATTCAACTAATGATGTGACCTCGTTAATCAAATAACAACTCTTGTTCATGGTTAGGAAACATAACCATCTTTGATTAATGAGCTAGTCAAGTAGAGGCATACTAGTGACACTCTGTTTGTCAATGTATTCACGCATGTATTATGTTTCCGGTTAATACAATTCTAGCATGAATAATAAACATTTATCATGATATAAGGAAATAAATAATAACTTTATTATTGCCTCTAGGGCATATTTCCTTCAGTCTCCCACTTGCACTAGAGTCAATAATCTAGATTACAAAGTAATGATTCTAACACCCATGGAGTCTTGGTGCTGATCATGTTTTGCTCGTGGAAGAGGCTTAGTCAACGGGTCTACTACATTTAGATCCGTATGTATCTTGCAAATCTCTATGTCTCCCACCTGGACTAGATCCCAGATGGAATTGAAGCGTCTCTTGATGTGCTTGGTTCTCTTGTGAAATCTGGATTCCTTTGCCAAGGCAATTGCACCAGTATTGTCACAAAAGATTTTCATTGGACCCGATGCACTAGGTATGACACCTAGATCGGATATGAACTCCTTCATCCAGACTCCTTCATTTGCTGCTTCCGAAGCAGCTATGTACTCCGCTTCACATGTAGATCCCACTACGACGCTTTGTTTAGAACTGCACCAACTGACAGCTCCACCGTTTAATGTAAACATGTATCCGGTTTGCGATTTAGAATTGTCCAGATCAGTGTTAAAGCTTGCATCAACGTAACCTTTTACGATGAGCTCTTTGTCACCTCCATATACGAGAAGCATATCCTTAGTCCTTTTCAGGTATTTCAGGATGTTCTTGACCGCTGTCTAGTGATCCACTCCTGGATTACTTTGGTACCTCCCTGCTAGACTTATAGCAAGGCACACATCAGGTCTGGTACACAGCATTGCATACATGATAGATCCTATGGCTGATGCATAGGGAACATCTTTCATATTCTCTCTATCTTCTGAAGTGCTCGGGCATTGAGTCTTACTCAACTTCACACCTTGTAACACAGGCAAGAATCCTTTCTTTGCTTGATCCATTTTGAACTTCTTCAAAACTTTGTCAAGGTATGTGGTTTGTGAAAGTCCAATTAAGCGTCTTGATCTATCTCTATAGATCTTAATGCCTAATATGTAAGCAGCTTCACCAAGGTCTTTCATTGAAAAACTCTTATTCAAGTATCCCTTTATGCTATCCAGAAATTCTACATCATTTCCAATTAGTAATATGTCATCCACATATAATATCAGAAATGCTACAGAGCTCCCACTCACTTTCTTGTAAATACAGGCTTCTCCAAAAGCCTGCATAAAACCAAATGCTTTGATCACACTATCAAAACGTTTATTCCAACTCCGAGAGGCTTGCACCAGTCCATAAATGGCTCGCTGGAGCTTGCACACTTTGTTAGCTCCCTTTGGATCGACAAAACCTTCTGGTTGCATCATATACAACTCTTCTTCCAGAAATCCATTCAGGAATGCAGTTTTGACATCCATCTGCCAAATTTCATAATCATAAAATGCGGCAATTGCTAACATGTTTCGGACAGACTTAAGCATCGCTACGGGTGAGAAGGTCTCATCGTAGTCAATCCCTTGAACTTGCCGAAAACCTTTTGCGACAAGTCAAGCTTTGTAGACAGTAATATTACCGTCAGCGTCAGTCTTCTTCTTGAAGATCCATTTATTCTCAATTGCTTGCCGATCATCGGGCAAGTCAACCAAAGTCCACACTTTGTTCTCATACATGGATCCCATCTCAGATTTCATGGCTTCAAGCCACTTTGCGGAATCTGGGCTCACCATCGCTTCTTCATAGTTCGTAGGTTCATCATGATCTAGTAGCATGACTTCCAGAACAGGATTACCGTACCACTCTGGCGCGGATCTTACTCTGGTTGATCTACGAGGTTCAGTAGTATCTTGTTCTGAAGTTTCATGATCATCATCATTAGCTTCCTCGCTAACTGGTGTAGGTGTCGCAGAAACAGTTTTCTGTGATGTACTACTTTCCAATAAGGGAGTAGGTACAGTTACCTCGTCAAGTTCTACTTTCCTCCCACTCACTTCTTTCGAGAGAAACTCCTTCTCCAGAAAGTTTCTAAATTTAGCAACAAAAGTCTTGCCTTCGGATCTGTGATAGAAGGTGTATCCAATAGTCTCCTTTGGATATCCTATGAAAACACATTTCTCCGATTTGGGTTCGAGCTTATCAGGTTGAAGCTTTTTCACATAAGCATCGCAGCCCCAAACTTTCAGAAACGACAACTTTGGTTTCTTGCCAAACCACAGTTCATAAGGCGTCGTCTCAACGGATTTTGATGGTGCCCTATTTAACGTGAATGCGGCCGTCTCTAGAGCGTATCCCCAAAATGATAGCGGTAAATCAGTAAGAGACAGCATAGATCGCAACATATCTAGTAAAGTACGATTACGACGTTCAGACACACCATTACGCTGTGGTGTTCCGGGTGGCGTGAGTTGCGAAACTATTCCATAATTTTTCAAATGTACACCAAACTCGTAACTCAAATATTCTCCTCCACGATCAGATCGTAGAAACTTTATTTTCTTGTTACGATGATTTTCAACTTCACTCTGAAATTCTTTGAACTTTTCAAATGTTTCAGACTTATGTTTCATTAAGTAGATATACCCATATCTGCTCAAATCATCTGTGAAGGTGAGAAAATAACGATATCCGCCACGAGCCTCAATATTCATCGGACCACATACATCTGTATGTATGATTTCCAACAAATCTGTTGCTCTCTCCATAGTACCGGAGAACGGTGTTTTAGTCATCTTGCCCATGAGGCACGGTTCGCAAGTACCAAGTGATTCATAATCAAGTGGTTCCAAAATTCCATCAGTATGGAGTTTCTTCATGCGCTTTACACCGATATGACCTAAACGGCAGTGCCACAAATAAGTTGCACTATCATTATCAACTCTGCATCTTTTGGCTTCAACATTATGAATATGTGTGTTACTACTATCGAGATTCAACAAGAATAGACCACTCTTCAAGGGTGCATGACCATAAAAGATATTACTCATATAAATAGAACAACCATTATTCTCTGATTTAAATGAATAACCGTCTCGCATCAAACAAGATCCAGATATAATGTTCATGCTTAACGCTGGCACCAAATAACAATTATTTAGGTCTAATATTAATCCCGAAGGTAGATGTAGAGGTAGCGTGCCAACCACGATCACATCGACTTTGGAACCGTTTCCCACGCGCATCGTCACCTCGTCCTTGGCCAATCTTCACTTAATCCGTAGTCCCTGTTTCGAGTTGCAAATATTAGCTACAGAACCAGTATCAAATACCCAGGTGCTACTACGAGCATTGGTAAGGTACACATCAATAACATGTATATCACATATACCTTTGTTCACCTTGCCATCCTTCTTATCCGCCAAATACTTGGGGCAGTTCCGCTTCCAGTGACCAGTCTGCTTGCAGTAGAAGCACTCAGTTTTAGGCTTAGGTCCAGACTTGGGTTTCTTCTCTTGAGTAGCAACTTGCTTGCCATTCTTTTTGAAGTTCCCCTTCTTCTTCCCTTTGCCCTTTTTCTTGAAACTAGTGGTCTTGTTGACCATCAACACTTCATGCTCCTTCTTGATTTCTACCTCCGTAGCTTTTAGCATTGTGAAGAACTCGGGAATAGTCTTGTTCATCCCTTGCATATTATAGTTCATCACGAAGCTCTTGTAGCTTGGTTGTAGTGATTGGAGAATTCTGTCGATGACGCAATCATCTGGAAGATTAACTCCCAATTGAATCAAGTGATTATTATACCCAGACATTTTGAGTATATGCTCACTGACAGAACTGTTCTCCTCCATCTTGCAGCTATAGAACTTATTGGAGACTTCATATCTCTCAATCCGGGCATTTGCTTGAAATATTAACTTCAACTCCTGGAACATCTCATATGCTCCATGATGTTCAAAACGTCGTTGAAGTCCCGATTCTAAGCCGTAAAGCATGGCACACTGAACTACCGAGTAGTCATCAGCTTTGCTCTGCCAGACGTTCATAACATCCGGCGTTGCTCCTGCAGCAGGCCTGGCACCCAGCGGTGCTTCCAGGACGTAATTCTTCTGTGCAGCAATGAGGATAATCCTCAAGTTACGGACCTAGTCCGTGTAATTGCTACCATCATCTTTCATCTTTGCTTTCTCAAGGAACGCATTAAAATTCAACGGAACAACAACACGAGCCATCTATCTACAAACAAGCATAAACAAGCAAGATACTAATCAGGTACTAAGTTTCATGATAAATTTAAGTTCAGTTAATTTACTTAAAGAACTCCCACTTAGATAGACATCCCTCTTAATCCTCTAAGTGATTACGTGATCCAAATCAACTAAACCATGTCCGATCATCACGTGAGATGCAGTAGTTTCATTGGTGAACATCATTATGTTGATCATATCTACTATATGATTCACGCTCGACCATTCGGTCTCCGTGTTCCGAGGCCATATCTGTATATGCTTGTCTCGTCAAGTATAACCTGAGTATTCCGCGTGTGCAACTGTTTTGCACCCGTTGTATTTGAACGTAGAACCTATCACACCCGATCATCACGTGGTGTCTCAGCACGAAGAACTTTCGCAACGGCGCATACTCAGGGAGAACACTTCTTGATAATTAGTGAGAGATCATCTTATAATGCTACCGTCAATCAAAGCAAGATAAGATGCATAAAAGATAAACATCACATGCAATCAATATAAGTGATATGATATGGCCATCATCATCTTGTGCTTGTGATCTCCATCTTCGAAGCACCGTCATGATCACCATCGTCACCGGCGTGACACCTTGATCTCCATCGTAGCATCGTTGTCGTCTCGCCAAGCTTGTGCTTCTACGACTATCGCCACCGTTTAGTGATAAAGTAAAGCATTACATCGCGATTGCATTGCATACAATAAAGCGACAACCATATGGCTCCTGCCGGTTGCCGATAACTCGGTTACAAAACATGATCATCTCATACTATAAAATTCAGCATCATGTCTTGACCATATCACATCACAACATGCCCTGCAAAAACAAGTTAGACGTCCTCTACTTTGTTGTTGCAAGTTTTACGTGGCTGCTATGGGCTTAAGTAAGAACCAATCTCACCTACGCATAAAAACCACAACGATAGTTTGTCAATTTGACTCCGTTTTAACCTTCGCAAGGACCGGGTGTAGCCACACTTGGTTCAACTAAAGTTGGAGAAACTGTCACCCACAAGCCACCTCTATGCAAAGCACGTCGGGAGAACCGGTCTCGCGTAAGCGTACGCGTAATGTCGGTCTGGGCCGCTTCATCCAACAATACCGCCGAACCAAAGTATGACATGCTGGTAGGCAGTATGACTTATATCGCCCACAACTCACTTGTGTTCTACTCGTGCATATAACATCAACATATAAAACCTAGGCTCGGATGCCACTGTTGGGGAACGTAGTAATTTCAAAAAATTTCCTACGCACACGCAAGATCATGTGATGCATAGCAATGAGAGGGGGGAGTGTGATCTACATACCTAGTAGATCGACAATGGAAGCGTTTGGTTGATGTAGTTGTACGTCTTCACGATCCGACCGATCAAGCACCGAAACTACGGCACCTCCGAGTTCTAGCACACGTTCAACTCGATGACGATCCCCGGACTCCGATCCAGCAAAGTGTCGGGGAAGAGTTCCGTCAACACGACGACGTGGTGACGATCTTGATGTACTACTGCAGCAGGGCTTCGCCTAAACTCCGCTACAATATTATCGAGGACTATGGTGGCTGGGGGCGCCGCACACGGCTAAGGAAAAGATCACGTGGATCAACTTGTGTTTCTCTGGGGTGCCCCTGCCTCCGTATATAAAGGACTAGGGGGGGAGGCGGCCGGCCAAGGAGGGCACGCCAGGAGAGTCCTACTCCCTCTGGGAGTAGGATTCCCCCCCCCCCCCAATCCTAGTTGGAATAGGATTCGCGGAGGGGGGAAAAGAGAGAGAAGGGCCGGCCCCCTCTCCTTGTCCTATTCGGACCAAGGGAGGGGAGGGGCGCGCGGCCCATGTAGGGCTGCCTCTTCTCTTTTCCACTAAGGCCCATCATGGCCCATTTAGCTCCCGGGGGGTTCCGGTAACCTCCCGGTACTCCGGTAAAATCCCGATTTCACCCGGAACACTTCCGGTATCCAAACATAGGCTTCCAATATATCAATATTTATGTCTCGACCATTTCGAGACTCCTCGTCATGTCCGTGATCACATCTGGGACTCCGAACAAACTTCGGTACATCAAAATGCATAAACTCATAATATAACTGTCATCGTAACCTTAAGCGTGCGGACCCTACGGGTTCGAGAACAATGTAGACATGACCGAGACTTGTCTCCGGTCAATAACCAATAGCGGGACCTGGATGCCCATATTGGCTCCTACATATTCTACGAAGATCTTTATCGGTCAGACCGCATAACAACATACGTCGTTCCCTTTGTCATCGGTATGTTACTTGCCCAAGATTCGATCGTCGGTATTCCAATAACTAGTTCAATCTCGTTGCCGGCAAGTCTCTTTACTCGTTCTGTAATACATCATCCCATAACTAACTCATTTAGTTGCAATGCTTGCAAGGCTTAAGTGATGTGCATTACCGAGAGGGCCCAGAGATACCTCTCCGACCATCGGAGTGACAAATCCTAATCTCGAAATACGCCAACCCAACATGTACCTTTGGAGACACCTGTAATGCTCCTTTATAATCACCCAGTTACGTTGTGACGTTTGGTAGCACCCAAAGTGTTCCTCCGGTAAATGGGAGTTGCATAATCTCATAGTCATAGGAACATGTGTAAGTCATGAAGAAAGCAATAGCAACATACTAAACGATCGGGTGCTAAGCTAATGGAATGGGTCATGTCAATCAGATCATTCAACTAATGATGTGACCTCGTTAATCAAATAACAACTCTTTGTTCATGGTTAGGAAACATAACCATCTTCGATTAATGAGCTAGTCAAGTAGAGGCATACTAGTGACACTCTGTTTGTCTATGTATTCACACATCTATTATGTTTCCGGTTAATACAATTCTAGCATGAATAATAAACATTTATCATGATATAAGGAAATAAATAATAACTTTAGTATTGCCTCTAGGGCATATTTCCTTCAGAATGGCTTCCACTTAATCATTTCACGGCTTGACACCGCACTGATTGACGACATGGGGCGTGCTTGAGTGGTTGGTGGGGTGGTTCTGCCCCCGCGAGCCCCGGAAGGCTCTGTCGGGGAGCCTCGGTTGCTTGCTTCTGGTGGTGGCCTCGCCCCTTGCCGGGCTCGCCTGCCCGGCAAGGGTGGCCCTTCTCTTGCTGATATCTTGCTCCTTGGGCTAAATCTTGGTCCCTCTGGTCTGCGTGTTGGTTCTTCAAATGTCTTGGTCCTTCAATCTCTGACTTAAGCTAGTGCTTCAATCTTGTTTTGGTGCCTATGCACAGTTGGTCAACAGACCCAGGGTTTGTTGCACTGACAGGAAGGCTAGAGATCAAGATTCTTGTGGTTGGATTGGAATGTCTTGGTCTCAACACATGAGTAGGTGGTTCTCTCTCAGAAAATGAGTAGTGGAAGTGTAGGCACGTTCTGATGGCTCTCTCTTGAATGGAGAGGGGGTGGAGGGGTATTTATAGCCTCCACATAAAATCTAACCGTTACACACAATTTACTAAACTCGGTGGGACCGAATACAGAAACTCGGTGAGACTGACCAGGTTCAAAATGTGAACGTTAGGCTTTTCGGTGGGACTGACAATACCAACTTGGTGAGACCAATGCGCTAGGGTTAGGGAAAAACCTCATCTTGGTGAGACCAATCACATGAACTCGATGAGACCGATTTCAGTAATAAGCAAACAGAGACTTGGTCAGGCAAACTCGGTGGGACTGATCGCTCATTTCGGTGAGACCAAAACATTACGAAAAGGAAACAGAGAGTTTGCATTGCCAACTCGGTGGGACCGATCGCTCATCTCGGTTAGACCAAAATGTTACAAAGGGAAACAGAGAGTTTGCAATCCCATCTCGGTGACACTGAGATTCCTATCGGTGAGACCGAACTGATTACGGTTTCTGGCAATGGCTATGTCAAGTGAACTCGGTGGCGCTGGATAGATCAAATCGGTGGGGCCGAGTTTGACTTTTGGTTTGGAACATATGTGGAATGAGACAGTGGTTGAGGGCTTTGGAGCATATCACTAAGCACTTTGAGCAAGCAAGCCATTAAGCAACACCTCATCCCCTTTTAATAGTATTGGCTTTTCTTATGGACTCAATGTGATCTTGGATCACTAAAATGAAAATTTAGTCTTGAGCTTTTGCCAATATGTGTCCTTAGCGTTTTGAGGGGTCCACATCTCTAGTCCATGCCATACCAATCAATGAACTTTCTGAAACATTAATCTTGAATGGATATTAGTTCAATGAGATATATGTTGTTATGAATTATCAAAACCACCCGGGGATTAGTTGCACTTTCAAAAACAGCCACCATACCTACCTATTATGGCATCTCCATAGCCATTCCGAGATATAATGCCATGCAACTTTCCACCGTTCAATTTATTATGACACGTTTCATAATTGTCATATTGCTTTGCATGATCATGTAGTTGACATCATATTTGTGGCAAAGCCACCATTCATAATTCTTCCATACATGTCACTCTTGATTCATTGCACATCCCGGTACACCGCTAGAGGCATTGACATAGCGTCTAAGCACCAAGTTGTAATTCTTGAGTTGTAAGTAAATAAAAGTGCGATGATCTTCATTGTTAGAGCATTGTCCCATGTGAGGAAAGTATGATGGAGACTATGATTCCCCCATAAGTCGGGATGAGACTCCAAACAAAAAAAGAGGCCAAAAAAAAGAGAGAATGCCCAAATAAAAAAAGAGAGAAAAGAGAGAAGGGACAATGTTACTATCCTTCTACCGCACTTGTGCTTCAAAGTAGCACCATGATCTTCATGATAGAGAGTCTCCTATATTGTCACTTTCATATACAAGTGGTAATTTTTCAGTATAAAACTTGGTGTAACACCCCGGATGTAATTTACCTTATATGTATCCCAACTCTTGCCGTTTCCGGCGGTAAGTTATTTTATTTTCCTCGGGTTCGGATTTTTGTCTTCGTGTGTTTTTGCCTTTGTCATGCATCTCATATCATGTCATCATGTGCATTGCATTTGCATACGTGTTCGTCTCACGCATCCGAGCATTTTCCCCGTTGTCCATTTTGCATTCCGGCGCTCCTATCTCCTCCGGTGCCCCTTTCTACCTATTTTCGTGTGTGGGGATTAAACATTTCCGGATTGGACCAAGACTTGCCAAGCGGCCTTGGTTTACTACCGGTAGACCGCCTGTCAAGTTTCGTGCCATTTGGACTTCGTTTGATACTCCAACGGTTAACCGAGGGACCGAGAAGGCCTCGTTTGTGTTGCAGCCCAACACCATTCCATTTTGGCCCAAAACCCACCAAAGACCCTTCCATCACCTAGAGCGTTCGATCACGATCACGTGGCCGAAAACCGCACTCCATTTGGAGCTTCCTAGCTCCCTCTATGTCTATATATAGATCCTCTCCCGAAATTCCTGGGTCTCTTCCCCCCTAACCCTAGATCTTTCCCTCTCCTCGCGCGCCGGACAAAGTTCCGCCGACGGACATGTCCGGAAGTCTCCCGCCGCGGCCACGTGGCACTGCCTGAGTGGCCGCCGACCTCCTCCGCCGCCGAAGCCCGCCCCGGCCCGTGGCCGGCCCGCCCGCGCCCGCGCATGGGCCAGAGACGCCGCCCGCGCCTCCTTCGTCCTCTCCCTCGCCGGCCGCCGGCGCACCTCCGCCGCCCGCCAGATCTCCGGCTGCCGCCGCCAAGACGTCGCCCCCCCCACCTCACCGCTGCGGTCTGCCGCGCCGGCCGAGCTCCGGCGACCGCGCCCGCGCCGCTTCCTCGCCGCCTCCTCATCGCCGGCGCACTCCGGCCTCCTCTTCCTCCTCCCCGCGGCGCACTCCGGCCGCCACCCTCCGTCGACGCCGGCACAAACTCCGGCGAGCTCGGATCTGACCTCGATCCGCGTGCCCGATCTAGATCTGGGAGGTTGACCTAACTTTTGCCTCCTCCAACTTATTTTTTTGCAAACTTCATCATGTCGTATCCCCGCATCCGTAGCACCGATTTGTGCGTGTAGCATATCAAAATGTTCGCCTCAGAGAGTACATCATTTCATCTCATTGCATCATTTTCATTTGAGCTCATCGTGATGCCCGAAATGCTGTTGGAAGAGGGCTATGTGATAAAATTGCCAGATCTGTTTCATCAAATAGATATTTGTCATTTTTGCCATGATTATTGTGTGCATGATATGCTCCTAAGCTCTACATGAGTTTTGTTATATGCCATGCCATCTTTACAGAGGTGCTTACCATGTATTTTTGTGATAGGTGTGGTGACTAGCACAAGCTTGCAAAGTAGTGCAATCGGTAGTGCTGATCTCAGGGACCTAGAATTTCTCTAAGTCCTTGTCCTGATTTTGTCATTATGCCATATGTTCATGTTGTTTCCTAGTGATCGGTGCCTCTTTTGAGGATGATCACTAAGGATGATTTGTTAAAATTGTGGTGCTCTATCCATGCGTGTCTTTTTTGCATTTATGGAGCACCCTAGCTTGAGACAATCGAGCTCTAGTTTTGCTATTTCGTGAATCCTGGCAGATTGTTGACTTGTTAGCGATTTTGCCGAGGATGTTGCTATTGATCCATGCATGCTATGTTGTTGGTATTGCCATTTCTAGCTTGTAGGACATGTATTCTTGATCGGTGTATGCTTAGTTTGTCATGCCATGCTCTGTAGTGAGTGCATCAAGCTCGTGAACATGCCTACTCGTTAACTGATTTGCATGCTCCAGTTTTTCACTAAGTCTTTAATCTGATTATGTTTTTGCCATGTTCACATGCTTGCAATTGTATTTTCTGATCCCTTTTGGCTCACGGTCACTAAGGTACTTTTGTTAAGTGCTTTGAGTAGCTTCATGCCAGGCCTTGCTTTTCCATGTTAAGTTCATCTAGCATGTACTTTTCATGCTCTAAAGTGTGCTTCCTGATGTTAAATTCCAGAGTTGTGTTAATTTCACTAAGTCTGAAACTTGTTACCATTTGCATTTTTTCCATGCTTGTTTGAACATGTTAATGGATGAAATAGCCGTAGCTCAGTGTTCATCCTTTGTCAAGCATCATGAATGGATCCCTGTAATGTATTTTGTTGTCATATTTGAGTGCTGTAGCATATTTATCTCTATGCATTTAGATGGCTACTTGCTGATTATCGCAGACCGGTGCCATATTTGTTTTGCTTGCCATTTCCAAACCGTGCATCCGATTCCGGCGATCTTTATATCGATTTCAACTGAAATCACCTCACCTTTCTAGTGGAACTCTTGGATTTCCAAGTTGAGGCTAGGTTCAATCATTCCTTTTCAAATCTTGCATATGCATCACATATCGCATCCCGCATAGCATACCATGTTTGCATCATGTTGTTCGAGCATTGCACGTGGTTGATTGTGTTCCTTTTGCTTGTTTATCTTGTTTGGGTAGAGCCGGGAGACGAGTTCGCTAACAAGGAGCCCATTGAGTTCGCTTACGAGGATCAAGTCTACTCTGACAACTTTGTAGGCAAGATGATCATACCCTCGAAATCACTTCTATCTTTGCTTGCTAGATGCTCGCTCTTTTGCTATGCCTATGCTACGATACCTACCACTTGATTTCATGCCTCCCAAATTGCCATGTCAACCTCTAACCCACCATGTCCTAGCAAACCGTTGATTGGCTATGTTACTGCTTTGCTCAACCCCTCTTATAGCGTTGCTAGTTGCAGGTGAGGATTGGAGATCGTTCCTTGTTGGAACATTGTTTATTGTTGGGATATCACTATATTATCTAGTTATCTTAATGCATTTATATACTTGGTAAAGGGTGGAAGGCTTGGCCTTTTGCCTAGTGTTTTGTTCCACTCTTGCCGCCCTAGTTTCCGTCATATCGGTGTTATGTTCCCGGATTTTGCGTTCCTTACGCGGTTGGGTTATAATGGGAACCCCTTGACAGTTCGCCTTGAATAAAACTCCTCCAGCAATGCCCAACCTTGGTTTTACCATTTGCCACCTAGCCTTTTCCCTTGGGTTTCATGGACTCAAGGGTTATCTTTATTTTAACCCCCCCCCCCCCCCCGGGCCAGTGCTTCTCTAAGTGTTGGTCCAACTGAGCGATGTCCAGGGCTACCAGGGGCAACTCTGGGCTGGCCTACCCGACGTCTTGCTCATCCGGTGTGCCCTGAGAACAAGATATGTGCAGCTCCTATCGGGATTTGTCGGCACATCTGGGTGGTTTTGCTGGTTTAGTTTTACCATTGTCGAGGATGTCTTGTAAAACCGGGATGCCGAGTCTGATCGGAATGTCTCGGGAGAAGGAATATCCTTTGTTGACCGTGAGAGCTTGTGATGGGCTAACTTGGGACACCCCTACAGGGATTTGAACTTTCGAAAGCCGTGCCCGCAGTTATGGGCAGATGGGAATTTGTTAATGTCCGGTTGTAGATAACATGAAACTTAATTTAATTAAAACGAATCAACCGCGTGTGTAACCGTGATGTCCTCTTCTCGGCGGAGTCTGGGAAGTGAACACAGTGTTGGAGTAATGCTTGGCGTAGGTTGTTATAGGATCACTTCTTGATCATAGTTCTTCGTTCGTGCTTTGCCTTCTCTTCTCGCTCTCTTTTGCGAACAGGTTAGCCACCATTTGCTAGTCGCTTGCTGCAGCTCCACATATTACCTTGCCTTTACCTATAAGCTTAAATAGTCTTGATCGCGAGGATGCGAGATTGGTGAGTCCCCGTGACTCACAGATTACTTCCAAAACCAGATGCAGGGACTGATGATTCCATTCCAGACGATGCGCGTGAGCTCAAGTGGGAGTTTGATGAAGACTCTCGTTGTTACTATGTGTCTTTCCCAGATGATCAGTAGTGGTGCCCAGTTGGGGCGATCGGGGACTTTGTCGCATGTGGGGGTTGATCTTTATTTTGGTACCGTAGTCGGACCATGAGTGTGTTGGATGATTGTAATGTTATTCATATATTTGTGTGATGTGGCGAGTGTAAGCCAACTATGTATCCTTTCCCCTTTTATATATTTACATGGGTTGTTGTGAAGATTACCTTACTTGCGACATTTCTTTCAATGCGGTTATGCCTCTAAGTCGTGCTTCGACACGTAGGAGATATAGCCGCATCGAGGGCGTTACAAGTTGGTAATCAGAGCCAGCCTCGACCTTAGGAGCCCCCTGCCTGATCGAATCGCTGGCGTTGTTGAGTCTAGAAAAAATGTTTTGAGTCATTTAGGATTATATATATCGGAGAGTTTAGGAATTCTTTTTACTCCCCAGTCCCTTCATCGCTCTGGTAAGGCATCCTGACGTAGAGTTTTGACTCTTCTCTTCTCAAATTTCACTAAAAAAAAATTAGGATCACGCGGGTATCTTGGAATCGTTCCGATCGATTTGTGACGAGAACATTGTTCTTGGTGCCTCCTTTCATTTAGGGGTTGTGGCAGTATCCCGGGGAGTTGAGCTCCGAGGTGTTGTCGTCATAATTTTATCGTTGAGATTCTGGAATACCTGAGTTTCGCCGACATCGAAAATCTCTTTTATGCAGTTGTTGGTGAGATAACCTCGACGCCACCCAGTACCAGGGCGGGAGTTCGAGAGTATTGCCATAACTTGTATAACAGATGCTTTTTGAAGGTTGAGGTAAACGATTTCTGAAGTTTTTCTCGGTTATGTGTTGAAGGATGGATACAGCTGGATGTAGGATTTGCTAGATTTGGGTGAGATATTATGCTTCCCCTGTATCCCCAACACCTGATTGCATAACCGGAAAGGTTCGGGAGTTTCATAGGTGGGAATTCTTGTAGCTCTAGTTCTTCTTCCATGGATATTTGGTTTGAGATTGGGTGATCCTTACCAAGTATTTGTTCTTGTTCCGTACCTTGTTGTTTTTTCTACCTCAATTCTAAGTGGCTTCTCAATTTATGGATATGTGACCATTTCGATTGGAATGCATTCGTTCATTTTGCTCGAATGTGAAGACTATATGTTGCAATTTCAACCCTTTTGATTCAGCTTCAATATTTGTCTGTCAATGTGCTAACAGATGTCAACCTATTCAGGATGGCTCCTCCAACACGCACGACTCTGAATCCTGATCCGCCACCACCACCTCCACCTCCGGAGGCATGGCAAGCTGTGATGGCCGCTACCAATGCAAACACGCAGCTGATCATGCAACTTCTTCAAGAGTGCAACCAAGGGAACCAGTGCCAGGGCAACAATCAGAACCACTTTGCTACACTCAACCAGTTCCTTGCTAACCAGCCAAAGACCTTCAGCAATTGTGTTGAGGCAACAGACGCTGATGATTGGCTCGTGGACATATGCAAGCATTTCGAGTGCAGTAACGTGAGACCTGAGGACTTTGTCAAGTTCTCCTCCTTCCAACTCAAAGACCAAGCTGCAGAATGGTTTCAGCAGTACAAAGATTCCAGAGGAGGCTGTGTGATTATCTGGGATGAATTCCGTCAGGACTTCAAAGCTCATCATATTCCTCAGAGCGTGGTTGAAAGCAAGCGTGAGGAACTCCGCAACCTGAAGCAAGGCTCTATGTATGTTTACGAGTACAACAAGATGTTTCAGAAGCTCGCCCGTTTTGCTAAGAAAGACGTCCCTGACAAGAAGAGCATGATATACCAGTTCAGGGGTGGTCTTAGAGAAGAAATCCAGCTAGCTCTCGTTCTCTTTGAGCCCAAGAGGTACGATGAGTTTTACAACATGGCAATGAAGCAAGAGACTGCTCAACTGAAGTGCGATGCTTCCAAGAAGCGAGTCAGAGATGCAACTCCTTCTTCCTCAACTCAAGTGGCTAAGCAGCAGAAGTATTGTCTTCCTCCTCCTCCATTCCGTCAGCCTTATTAGCAGAAGAGCAAAGGTGGCCGTGGATCTTCCCCCCCACCCCGCCCCGGCTTTCAGAACAAGACTTCGTCTCAAGCTCCAATATCAAGTGCTCCGTATCACCGTCCGCTCTCGGAGGTCCCGTGCAACAAGTGCCAATAGAAGGGTCACTATGCCAACAAATGCTTCAATCAGAGGCGTCTCCCTCCTCCTCCTCCTCCTCCTGTGAGATCGGCAAGTACAGCTGTGGTCAAGCATAACCCCAAGTCTGCTAAGGTCAACTTGTTGAACGCAGCTCAGGCAGAGGACTCGCCAGATGTGATTATGGGTAACCTTCCTGTTAATGACATTAACGCAAGAGTTCTTTTTGATACTGGTGCATCTTTGTCATTTTTATCGAAGCCTTTTGCATCCATGCATGATGTGCATACTGTTGATTTGCCTAAGCCGATAGCGGTTTCCTCTCCGGGTTTGTTCATGAACACCAAAATGATGGCTCCGGATGTTACTATCACGTTGGGCGATTACAAGTTTCTTTCTTCTCCAATTGTCCTTGGTAACTCGGATATTGATCTTATTCTTGGTATGTATTGGCTTTCTAAGCACAAGGCTCAGCTTGATTGTGCTGCCAGGCAGATTCAATTGACTCATTCGTCTGAGGATGTAATTGTCTTTGCCACTAATGACGATACCATCCGTCTGTTTTCTCTCAATGAGAAGGGTGAACTGGATGCCATCTCTCAAATTCCAGTCGTTTGAGAATATCAAGATGTCTTTCCAAAAGAGCTTCCAGGAATGCCTCCGCACCGGCCAGTTGAATTCGTTATCGATCTTGAGCCGGGCACAGAACCTGTTTGCAAACATCCCTACAAGCTTGGACCTGAAGAGTTGAAAGAGCTGAAGAAGCAACTCGATATTCAAGAGCGAATGGGTCTCATCCGACCTAGTTCTTCTCCATGGGGTTGTGGAGTTCTTTTTGTGAAGAATAAGGATGGAACGGACCGACTTTGTGTTGACTACCGTCCATTGAACAAGAAGACTATAAAGAACAAGTACCCACTTCCCAACATCAACGAGCTGTTTGAACAACTCAAAGTTGCTCAAGTATTCTCCAAGCTTGATCTCAGTATGGGCTATCACCAGATTCAAATTCGTGAGCAATATATTCCCAAGACGGCTTTCAGAACAAGCTATGGTTCATATGAATACACTGTCATGTCTTTTGGCCTCGTCAACGCTCCGCCGACATTCTCTCGCATGATGAACTTCATCTTCAAACCCTACACAAATGACTTCGTCTTGGTCTACCTCGATGACATTTTGGTCTTTTCAAAGAACAAGGAAGATCATGCCAAGCACTTGCGTTTGGTGGTCGATAAGCTCAGAGAGCATCAGTTCTACGCAAAGTTCTCAAAGTGCGAGTTTTGGCTCGATGAGGTTCTCTATCTTGGGCATATCATCTCTGCCAAGGGCATAGCTGTGAATCCTGAGAAGGTGTCTGCAATTGTGAATTGGGAACCACCTCAGAACGTGAAGCAACTCCGCAGCTTCCTTGGTCTCGCAAGCTAGTGTCAAAGGTTCACTGAGAACTTTTCAAAGATCGCAAAGCCGCTTTCCAACCTTCTCCAGAAGCATGTCAAGTACGTTTCGTCTCCTAAGTGTGACATCGCTTTCAACACCTTGAAAGAGAAATTAGTCACTGCTCCAGTTCTGACTCCTCCTGATGAATCCAAACTGTTCGAGGTCTTCTGTGATGCCTCTCTTCAAGGTCTTGGTGTAGTGTTGATGCAAGAGAAGAAAGTTGTGGCGTATACCTCTCGTCAGTTGAAGCCCAACGAGAAGAACTACCCCACTCATGACCTCGAGTTGGCGGCAGTTGTGCATGCTCTCTTGACTTGGAGACATCTCTTATTGGGAAGAAAAGTGGACATCTTCACTGACCACAAGAGTCTCAAGTACATCTTCA
Organism: Triticum urartu; assembly: GCF_003073215.2. NCBI lineage: Eukaryota > Viridiplantae > Streptophyta > Magnoliopsida > Poales > Poaceae > Triticum > Triticum urartu. The sequence continues at coordinate 395,778,642 of NC_053025.1, forward strand.
CTCAGCCTAATCTCAACCTTAGGCAGACTCGTTGGGTCGAAATGATTAAAGAGTATAATCCGAGCATCGAATATACTCCAGGCAAGGCCAATGTGATTGCTGACACATTGAGCAGGAAGGCTTACTGCAACAGTCTGATTCTCAAGCTCTACCAACCCGAGCTTTGTGAAGCTTTCCACAAACTCAATCTGCAAGTTGTTCCTCAAGGTTTCCTCGCCAACCTTCAAGTCTCTCCTACTTTGGAAGATCAGATTTGCGAGGCTCAACTTCCTGATGCTATGGTGAAGAAGGTGAAGATTGGGATTGCCAAGAGTCAACCCAAGTACAAGTGCTATCGCCTTGATGACAACGATACTCTCTTCTTCGAGGATCACATTGTTGTGCCTAAAGGTGACCTTCGTAAAGTCATTATGAACGAGGCTCACAATTCACTCCTCTCCATCCACCCTGGGATTACGAAGATGTACCAGGACCTCAAGCAGGCTTATTGGTGGACTCGAATGAAGTGCGAGATTGCTCAGTTCGTGAATGAATGTGATGTCTGCAGAAGAGTGAAGGCAGAACACCAACGACTAGCTGGTCTCCTCCAACCTCTTGCCATTCCAGAATGGAAGTTTGACCACATTGAGATGGACTTCGTGACGGGATTTCCAAAGTCCAAGCATGGCAATGATGCTATATTCGTTGTCATCGACAAAGTCACTAAAGTGGCTCACTTTCTGCCTATCAAAGAGTCTATCTCTGTAGCCCAATTGGCGGAGCTTTTTACCTCTCGGATTGTCTCTCTGCACGGCATTCCACAGTTGATCTCTTCAGACCGTGGCAGCGTCTTTACCTCCAAGTTTTGGGATTCTTTTTAGAAGGCCATGGGCACCAACATCCGTTTCAGCACAGCTTTTCATCCTCAAACTAGCGGTCAAGTCGAGCGTGTCAATCAGATTCTTGAAGATATGCTCAGGGCTTGCTTTATCTCTTTCGGCATGAAGTGGGAAGATTGTCTTCCATATGCCGAGTTCTCCTACAACAACAGTTTTCAAGCAAGTTCGGGCAAGGCCCCATTCGAAATTCTCTATGGCAGGAAGTGTCGTACTCCTCTTAACTGGTCGGAGACCGGTGAACGTCAACTTCTCGGAAATGACTTGATCTCAGAGGCAGAGGAGATGTGCAAAGTCATTCGTGATAACCTCAAAGCAGTCCAATCACGCCAGAAGAGCTACTATGATAGTAAGCATCGTGATTTGGCTTTCTAGATCGGAGACCATGTTTACCTCCGCATCTCTCCAATGAAAGGTACTCGTCGCTTAGGTATCAAAGGGAAGCTTGCCCCTAGATACGTGGGTCCTTTCAAGATCGTCAGCAAGAGAGGCAATCTCGCCTATCAACTCGAGCTTCCCTCCAACTTTGCAAACGTGCACGAAGTGTTCCATGTCTCTCAGCTCCGCGAGTGCTTCAAGACCCCTGACCGCACCATAAACTTCGAAGACATTGATCTCCAAGAAGACCTCTCTTATCGTGAGCACCCAGTTGCTATTCTTGAAGAGACTGAACGCAAGACTCGCAATAAGTCAATCAAATTCCTCAAAGTCAAGTGGTCACACCATTCCGACCGTGAAGCCACCTGGGAACGCGAGGATCACCTCCGTTCTGAGTACCCGGCGTTTTTCCAGTCCTAGATCTTGGGACGAGATCCTTTCGTAGTGGTGGAGTGTTGTAACACCCCGGATGTAATTTACCTTATATGTATCCCAACTCTTGCCGTTTCCGGTGCTAAGTTATTTTATTTTCCTTGGGTTTGGGTTTTTGTCTTCGTGTTTTGTTGTCTTTGTCATGCATCTCATATCATGTCATCATGTGCATTGCATTTGCATACGTGTTCGTCTCATGCATCCGAGCATTTTCCCCGTTGTCCGTTTTGCATTCCGGCACTCCTATCTCCTCCGGTGCCCCTTTCTACCTATTTTCGTGTGTGGGGATCAAAAATTTCCGGATTGGACCGAGACTTGCCAAGCAGCCTTGGTTTACTACCGGTAGACCGTCTGTCAAGTTTCGTGCCATTTGGACTTCGTTTCATACTCCAATGGTTAACCGAGGGACCGAGAAGGCCTCGTTTGTGTTGCAGCCCAACACCCTTAAATTTTGGCCCAAACCCCACCAAAGACCCTTCCATCACCTAGAGTGTTCGATCACGATCGCGTGGCCGAAAACCGCACTCCATTTGGAGCTTCCTAGCTCCCTCTATGCCTATATATAGATCCTCTCCCGAAATTCTCGGGTCTCTTCCCCCCTAACCTTAGATCTTTCCCTCTCCTCGCGCACCGGACAAAGTTCCACCGACGGACATGTCCAGAAGTCTCCCGCCGCCGCCACATGGCACTGCCTGAGTGGCCGCCGACCTCCTCCACCGCCGAAGCCCGCCGCGGCCCGTGGCCGGCCCGCCCGCACCCGCGCACGGGCCAGAGACGCCGCCCGTGCCGCCTTCATCCTCTCCCTCGCCGGCCGCCGGCGCACCTCCGCCGCCCGCCAGATCTCCGGCCGCCGCCGCCAAGACGTCGCCCCCGCCACCTCGCCGCTGCGGTCTGCCACGCTGGCCGAGCTCCGGCGACCGCGCCCGCGCCGCCTCCTCTCCGCCTCCTCGTCGCCGGCGCACTCCGGCCTCCTCTTCCTCCTCCCCGGGCGCACTCCGGCCGCCACCCTCCATCGACGCCGGCATGAACTCCGGCGAGCTCGGATCTGACCTCGATCCACGTGCCCGATCTAGATCTGGGAGGTTGACCTAACTTTTGCCTCCTCCAACTTATTATTTTTTGCAAACTTCATCATGTCGTATCTCCGCATCCGTAGCTCCGATTTGTGCGTGTAGCATATCAAATTGTTCATCTCAGAGAGTACATCATTTTGTCTCATTGCATAATTTTCATTTGAGCTCATCTTGATGCCCGAAATGCTGTTGGAAGAGAGCTATGTGATAAAATTGCCAGATCTGTTTCATCAAATATATATTTGTCATTTTTTCCATGATTAATGTGTGCATGATATGCTCCTGAGCTCTACATGAGTTTTGTTATATGCCATGCCATCTTACAGAGGTGCTTACCATGTATTTTGTTGATATGTGTGGTGACTAGGACAAGCTTGCAAAGTGGTGCATTCGGTAATACTGATTTCAGGGACATAGAATTTCTCTAAGTCCTTGTCCTGATTTTGTCATTATGCCATATGTTCATGTTGTTTCCTAGTGATCCGTGCCTCTTTTAAGGATGATCAGTAAGGATGATTTGTTAAAATTGTGGTGCTCTATCCATGAATGTCTTTGTTTGCATTTATGGAGCACCCTAGCTTGAGTCAATCGATCTCTACTTTTGCTATTTCGTGAATCCTGGCAGATTGTTGACTTGTTAGCGATTTTGCCGAGGATGTTGCTATTGATCCGTGCATGCTATGTTGTTGGTATTGCCATTTCTAGCTTCTAGGACATGTATTATTGATGGGTGTATGCTTAGTTTGTCATGCCATGCTCTGTGGTGAGTGCATCGAGCTCGTGAACATGCCTACTCGTTAACTGATTTGCATGCTCCATTTTTTCACTAAGCCTGTAATCTGATTATGTTTTTGCCATGTTCACATGCTTGCAATTGTATTTTTTGATCCCTTTTGGCTCAAGGTCACTAAGGGACTTTTGTTACGTGCATTGAGTAGCTTCATGCCAGGCCTTGCTTTTCCATGTTAAGTTCCTGTAGCATGTACTTTTCATGCTCTAAAGTGTGCTTCCTGATGTTAAATTCCAGACTTGTGTTAATTTCACTAAGTCTGAAACTTGTTACCATTTGCATTTTTGCCATGCTTGTTTGAACCTGTTAATGGATGAATTAGCCGTAGCTCAGTGTTAATCTTTTGTCAAGCATCATGAATGGATCCCTGTCATGTATTTTGTTGTCATTTTTGAGTGTTGTAGCATATTTATCTTGATGCATTTAGATGGCTACTAGCTGATTATCGCAAACTGGTGCCATATTTGTTTTGCTTGCCATTTCCAAACCGTGCATCCGATTCTGGCGATCTTTATATCGATTTCAACCGAAATCACCTTACCTTTCCAGTGTCACTCCTGGATTTCCAAGTTGAGGCCAGGTTCAATCATTCCTTGTCAAATCTTGCATATGCATCACATATCGCATCCTGCATAGCATACCATGTTTGCATCATGTTGTTCGAGCATTGCACGTGGTTGATTGTGTTCCTTTTGCTTGTTTGTCTTTTTTGGGTAGAGCTGGGAGACGAGTTCGCTAACGAGGAGCCCGTTGAGTTCACTTACGAGGATCAAGTCAACTCTGACAACTTTGTAGGCAAGATGATCATACCCTCGAAATCACTTCTATCTTTGCTTGCTAGATGCTCGCTCTTTTGCTATGCCTATGCTACGATACCTACCACTTGATTTCATGCCTCCCAAATTGGCATGTCAAACTCTAACCCACCATGTCCTAGCAAACCTTTGATTGGCTATGTTACCGCTTTGCTCAGCCCCTCTTATAGCGTTGCTAGCTGCAGGTGAAGATTGGAGATCGTTCCTTGTTGGAACATTGTTTATCTTGTTATCTTAATGCATCTATATACTTGGTAAAGGGTGGAAGGCTCGGCCTTTTGCCTAATGTTTTGGTCCACTCTTGCCGCCCTAGTTTCCGTCATATCGGTGTTATGTTCCCGGATTTTGCGTTCCTTACGCGGTTGGGTTATAATGGGAACCCCTTGACAGTTCGCCTTGAATAAAACTCCTCCAACAATGCCCAACCTTGGTTTTACCATTTGCCACCTAGCCTTTTCCCTTGGGTTTCACGGACTCAAGGGTTATCTTTATTTTAACCCCCCCCTCCCCGGGCCAGTGCTTCTCGAAGTGTTGGTCCAACTGAGCGATGTCCAGGGCTACCAGGGGCAACTCTGGGCTGGCCTACCCGACGTCTTGCTCATCCGGTGTGCCCTGAGAATGAGATATGTGCAGCTCCTATCGGGATTTGCCGGCACATCTAGGTGGTGTTGCTGGTTTAGTTTTACCATTGTCGAGGATGTCTTGTAAAACCGGGATGCCGAGTCTGATCGGAATGTCTCGGGAGAAGGAATATCCTTCGTTGACTGTGAGAGCTTGTGATGGGCTAAGTTGGGGCACCCCTGCAGGGATTTGAACTTTCGAAAGCCGTGCCCGCGGTTATGGGCAGATGGGAATTTGTTAATGTCCGGTTGTAGATAACGTGAAACTTAATTTAATTAAAACGAATCAACCGCGTGTGTAACCGTGATGGTCTCTTCTCGGCGGAGTCCGGGAAGTGAACATGGTGTTGGAGTAATGCTTGGAGTAGGTTGTTATAGGATCACTTCTTGATCATAGTTCTTCGTTCGTGCTTTGCCTTCTCTTCTCGCTCTCTTTTGCAAACAGGTTAGCCACCATATATGCTAGTCGCTTGCTGTAGCTCCACATATTACCTTGCCTTTACCTATAGGCTTAAATAGTCTTGATCGTGAGGGTGCGAGATTGCTGAGTCCCCGTGACTCACAGATTACTTCCAAAACCAGATGCAGGGACCGATGATACCGTTCCAGACGATGCGCGTGAGTTCAAGTGGGAGTTCGATGAAGACTCTCGTCATTACTCTATGTCTTTCCCAGATGATCAGTACTGGTGTCCAGTTGGGGCGATCGGGGACTTTGTCGCATGTGGGGGTTGATCTTTATTTTGGTACCGTAGTCGGACCATGAGTGTGTTGGATGATTGTAATGTTATTCATATATTTGTGTGACGTGGCGAGTGTAAGCCAACTATGTATCCTTTCCCCTTTTATATATTTACATGGGTTGTTGTGAAGATTACCTTACTTGCGACATTGCTTTCAATGCGGTTATGCCTCTAAGTCATGCTTCGACTCGTAGGAGATATAGCCGCATTGAGGGCGTTACACTTGGCTTGTATATTCCAATGATGGGCTTCCTCAAATTTCCCTAGGTCTTCGTGAGCAAGCGAGTTGGATGCAGACCCACTTAGTTTCTTTTTTTGTTTCATAAACTTATAGCTCTAGTGCATCTGTTGCATGGCAATCCGTACTCACTCACATTGATATCTATTAATGGCATCTCCATAGCCCGTTGATATGCCTAGTTCATGTGAGACTATCTCCTTCTTTTTGTCTTCTCCACAACCACCTTATATTACACCTATAGTCCTATGTCCATGGCTCACGCTCATGTATTGCGGGAAAGTTGAAAATGTTTGAGAACACCAAAAGTATGAAACAATTGCTTGGCTTGTCATCGGGGTTGTGCATGATTTGAATATTTTGTGTGATGAAGATGGAGCATAGCCAGACTATATGATTTTGTAGGGATAAGCTTTGTTTGGCCGTGTTATTTTAGGAAGACATTATTGCCTTGTTAGTATGCTTGAAGTATTATTGTTTTTATGTCAATATTAAACTTTTGTTTTGAATCATACAGATCTGAACATTCATGCCACAATAAAGAAATTACATGGATAAATATGTTAGTAGCATTCCACATCAAAAATTCTGTTTTTATCATTTACCTACTCAAGGACGAGTAGGAATTAAGCTTGGGGATGCTTGATACGTCTCCAACATATCTATAATTTTTTATTGTTCCATGCTATTATATTATTTGTTTTGGATGTTTTATATGCATTAATATGCTATTTATATTTTTTTTGGACTAACCTATTAACCTAGAGCCCAGTGTCAGTTCCTGTTTTTTCCCTGTTTTTGAGTTTCGCAGAAAAGAAATACCAAACAGAATAAAACCTTTGCGATGATTTTTCTTGGACCAGAAGACAACCAGGAGACTTGGAGATGAAGTCAGAGGAGCCACGAGGCGGCCACAAGGATGGAGGGCGCGCCCCCATACTTGTGGGCCCCTCATGCACCTCCTGACCTAATTCTTGTGCCTATATATTCCCATATATCCCCAAACCACCAGAGGCATCCACGAAAACACTTTTCCACCGCCGCGACCTTGTGCACCCGTGAGATCCCATCTAGGGACTTTTTCTGACACCTTGCCGGAGGGGGATTCGATCACGGAGGGATTCTGCATCAACTCTATTGCCCTTCCGATGAAGCTGAGTAGTTTACCACACACCTACGGGTCCATAGCTAGTAGCTAGATGGCTTCTTCTCTCTCTCTCTTTGATTCTCAATACCATGTTCTCCTCGATGTTCTTGGAGATCTATTCGATGTAACACTTTTTGCGGTGTGTTTGTCGAGATCCAATGAATTGTGGATTTATGACCAGCTTATCTAAGAATATTATTTGAATCTT